>NC_081852.1:11854711-11930123 GCF_963259705.1 Myotis daubentonii
GCACACAGATGTGCTTGTTTTCATAATCTCTATCCTTAATGGGAGAATTCAGTTGTTCAGGTTTATTTTAATAGCTAAGATGTTAAAGCTAACCCTTTAGAATGTGTTATATTTATTTGATATTGATACTTCCTTGTCCAACAAAGATGCTTCAGAGTCCAGCGCTTCAGACGTGTGGGCTAGGTCAGTGCCCAGAGCAGGAAGGAGACCTAGGAGGTGAGCCAGCACTTGGTGTTCAGCAGAACCATCTCATTTTCCTCCCCGTCACACCTTTCCCAGTGGCCCTTGCAGTCAGTGGGCCGTAGTGTTGAGTTCTGGCCAACACAATGAAAGGCACATATTCTAGTCCCCGGCCTAATTGAAACAATTCTCTGGCAGCTCTGGTGTGAGGAACTGCCAGGTGAAGTCTGAATTCCTAAATGGGTTCCCAACCCGCTCTGTGATGTGTGTGTGTTTGTGTGTGTGCCTGTGTGTAGGCCAGCTCTCTTCCCCATCCCCCCCTACAAATACAATATTTGACCATAATATCAAGTGGCAGACATTTTGATTCACTTTGTCACATGTGATAGTTTAATGGGCCAATGTGGCCATAGTACCTAGTTACTGAATCAAACACTCATAAAAGCAGTTGATTTTAAGTGAAGATTACCCTCAAGAAAGTAGAGGGGCCTTATGCTATATAATAAAAGCCTAATCTGCAAATTGTCCCCTCAGGAGGTCATTCCACTGGGAGTTTGACCAGGAGACCGGGAGTTTGACTGCTCACTATTATGTGCGTTGACCAACAGGGGTGGTGCAGAACATGGCAGCCTCAGTGACACTGTGTTGGCTGCAGGTGACAGTGGAGGTGCTGCGGGGCCCTGATGGGCTCTGAGGAGAACTGGATCATGGAGGGAGGGTGGAGCAGGTGAGGGAGTGGCGCCAGGCCAAGGCGGTGTGCCAGGTGGGGCTGTGGGGCTGCGAGGCTGAACATCTCTGTCAAAATCTTACATTGAGACCACATGTTGCTCTGACAATAGAGTGTGTGAAACGTTGTTTGTGACTGTGACTACCAAAGGCAGCTCCCAGAAGACCAGATGAAAGGACACAGCTGCTGGAAGAACAGGATGCTCCCTGAGAAAAGATGACAACCTCTTATCATGCAACAAATCCTTCTTAATAACAGATCTTTAAAATGCCTAACACCTCTGGAAACAAAGAAGGGTCGGATTGAAGATGGAAATCATCGCTCCAAACAGCCAGGGAACTTCAACACGTGGCAGTGGCTGCCAGTGTGTTTCAGTGTGAGCAGCCGGACACAGAGGGCCCCTATCAGCGATGGGAGTCGTGCAGGAGGGGCTGCTGGGAGGAACTGGATGTCCCGCATCTCCTAACCACCCTGCCTGCCCTGCACATGGGTCTTAAGCAACAGGTGAGTTTCTCCCCAGGTGGGAGAAATGAGAATGGACATCTGATCAGAGGAGCATTCGGGAGCAGTGCAGACCACCTTGCCAAGAAGACTAGGCTATTTGAGATGTACTTCTGCTTCTTCATGTTTACTTCTTTATTAGTTCAGGGACTCTGTTTTATTCTTGTTTTTCCTCAAATGATGCTTGGATGTTTTCATTTGCAATTCATAGTTACTATACCTATGACATGGGCCAAGAGAGGTGACCTGGGGGACAGCAGTTTTCTCTGTAGGAATTCCCCTTAGGACCAAGGTCAGAGAAAGAAATAGGTCAGTGGTGAGAAGAGGCTCAGCATTAGTCTTCCCAGTGAAGCTTTTTGCTCTAAGCCTAAGTTGTTCCATGTGTAAGGATAGGTGAAAAAAATCAGCGGGTTCCGCCCTTAGGGACAGGGGGAGCTGAGACCAGCACAGAAACCTGAGAGCCACGGACCTGAGAGCATGGCTCTTGCTCCCTGTAGGAGCAAACATCCAGTGCTGTAATAATAACCGATGCGCTGGGCACAGTACACCCACAGTGACAGGACTACTAGTTTATACTCACGGATCTATGCTTTTTCTAAAAAAAAAAAAAAAAAAAAAAAAAAGATGCACTAAATCACACTGAGGAACAAAGTAATTGGTTTTATTATTTTTAACAACGTGGCATCATCTCCATTCTCCCATGTGAAGCAGATTGAAAGACAAGAATATGAAATCAGCTGTATTTTTTCTCTTATCAGCTCTTCATTTTCCAAAAAATACACTCAAGTTTCAGCTGCCCATTTTTTTTTCCAAATAACTTAATTTGGAGAAACTGGAGTAGCGAGAAGATGAAAAGTCTTACAGCATGTACGCCATGTCACATGACATTTAGAAACCAGTGTGACTGCAGTGATGCATCAGTCAGCTGGAAGATCTTGGAACTTGGACTAGAGTTGTCTGCTATGGTGGCATTGGTGTTGGAGGTTCAACTTCAGCTGCGGCTAATGGTAAGCTATTCAGGAGGGCAGGTAGAACATGGGTTCTAGTAAGTACAGTGTTATTAGGCAGCTGGTGGAAGACCAAGCAAGCAGGTGGCCTCAGAGTAGTCCAAATAGGTGGGAAGATGGAATATAGCTACAAGCAGCAATATGCAGAGATCCAGGCAGGCAGGCAGGCCCTGGTGGCAGCATCTATCAGTGGCTAACAGGAGTCTACTCAAGTGCTGGGTCTGGATCAGAATCCAGACTCCTTATCTCTGTAGAATGGATGTGAGCAAAATAGCACCCAGGCTAAAATGACTGAGCAGAACGCTATCTAGATCTGTTGAAGTTCCATATTAAACAGAGACAGTGAGGACAACTGAGAATTGATAGCTAACTTGCATGGAGGGTCTAGCAAAAGTTCGTGCATAATTAGGCATTAGCTAACTGGTTGTGTTCTTGCCAGCTTCCTTTTCTCAACGTTCAAGATTAAAGGCCACTTCATGCATCTGGGGAATCCATAAGAAAGGATTTATGGCAGGACCCAAGCCTTGGGGGGGGGGGGATTAAAAAGAGTTAAAAAGACTAAAAGATTAAAAGCCAAGCAAAATTTTAGAATGAAGAGCATCTCCTTTCTAAGAGAATGTATCCCTGAGGCCCAAGGAACTCAGCTGCCAGAGTCCTAATGAATACATGCTCAGCAGGGTCCGGGGAAGAGCCTTGACAAGGAGGACAGGCAATGAGGGAAATGGTCTCCTTGGGTTTGGTGCTGCCTTGCGGAAGGGGTATCAGGTTGTAAAACCATTGCAATCCGGACTTCACGTGACCTCTATGTATGCAGAGGCTAAAGAGACCTGTGATGTTCAACTCACACACACAACTGCACACATTTTTCATTTCCGTCGTGTCTTAGCATGTCTTGAGAACTTTCTCACATCATTAAATACTTTTTTCAAATGCATCATTTTATCGTGGTGGAATAATATTCCATCATACGGCCGCACAGTTATTAATGTCGAAAAATCCCCTCTCATGGCACATTTTTACAAGACGAGCTATACTAAATGTGCAATGTTATGGCACCCTCGCCTATAAATCTACAGCGGCATTTCCATTTCCAAGCATGGGATTACTGACTCATGAATATAGACTCCTTTAATATCCCCATATATTAAAATGCTATATCTTGCCCATTTGCTTTCCAAAAAGGTTATGCCAATTGGTATTCCTACCACCCACAGCACCTAAGGGACAGCACATTCCCAATAGGCTTTGCGGAAAACACAGTGCTCAGGCTAGTTGGCAGTAACGTGGAGGAATATTTAGGCTGAAATGATTTTAGTCCTGAGTCTGCGACTTTGGCTGGACTCCAGTCGAGGCATTTTGAAGTCTCCCTCGCCAGACCCCAGATTAGGCTGAAGGGGGCCAGAGCATGTGTATCCGGGGCAAGGCCATATTTCAGCAGAAGTATTTTTGTTGACGTTCCCAATGATAGTAACCAAAATTGTCACACTTGTAGCAAGACGTACCTTCAGAAGCTCTCCAGCACCTGCTTCTCCTACTGAATTGCAAAGGGAGAAAACAGGGGCTATGAGGCAACATCCAGGAGGCAGCCTCACTTGCACACCCACATGTGCAAATAGGTCCCCTTTTAAAGAAAATCGGGGTTCTCTCCTGCCGGGGTCCAACCCCAGCAGGTCCAGGGGTCCCCAAAGGTGTAGACGGAGTCGGCGAAGAAGGAATGACACGGAGACAGCGTTCAGTTGATCAGCAGCCTAGCCAGGATCTCCAGCCAAGTTCTGGTCTCGATCTCCAGAGAGGGTCTGCTTAGGATCTCCAGTCAGGTTCAGTCACCAGGTTCTAGTCAGGCTCTCCTGCCAATCTCCGCAGTCAGGTTCAGTCCAGGATCCCCTGCCATGCTCTCTCGCCAGGCTCCACCTCCAGGCTCTGAGGCCAGTCCCTGTCCAGGATCCTCCGGCATGCTCTCGCCAGCGAAGTCCTTCTGTCTCTAGAGAACATTCTGTGTAGGTTCTGTGCCTAGGCTCTGTCTCTCTTGGTCCTGTCTTCCAAGCCCTGTCTGAGTTCTGTCTCTTGCTGTCTTGTTCTGAGTTCTGTCTGTAAGCTCTCTCTTCTAAGCTCTGTGTTCTAAATTCTGTGTGTTGTTGTCTTGTTGCATCTGTATTTTATACCAGTTGATTCTAATCCTGTCAATTTCTAAAAGGTTAGGGCGTTTCTTATCTCCATTCCAGGGAGTAAAGATTGTAGCTTAAGCATGATTGTTTGTAGTTAAATTGATTAACTACCCGCCTGGCACTTAGTTAAGGAGTTTCATCCCCTCCCTAACTTCAGGGGAAAATCCCTACCTGGGGATTCAACCTTTCTCGAGAGGTGACCTTGGTTAAAACACAGTGCCAAGAAGGTGAGCAAACATATTAAGAACCGTATGCTATATATGCCAGGTCCCTTGAAACAGCAAGCATGGACCGGCTCCCGGCACTCTCCTCCCGGAGGCAGGGGTGTGGAGGGCACAGGAGACTTCTGCCCAGCAGTGCTGACTCCAGTCCCAGTCTCCCCCCACCACCTCACCCCCGTCCAGCTGCATAATCCTGGGCGAATTTCTTCTCTCAGAAACAGATTTCTAATAATCGCAATTTCTTAATAAGGTTACACAAGGTATGCTAAGAAACAAACAAAAAATGTCCTACTCTATATTCCTGCTGTGGTCCTTTTTCCAGCATCCAGCAATCTGGAGAAAGGCTGTGTGTAACTTAATAAAGGCTCCAGAGACGAAATATAATTTTGAAAGGCATATGGGGGTCAGAGGAGCCTAGCTTAAGAAACTAAGATCTCCTAGTCCCAGGACCTCATGCTTTTTAATAACACAAATTGTCCTGTGGCAAGGAGGAGATATACATTTCAAAGGGTCAGGTTTAGTCTACAGAGTCCATTGTCAGATTGAAAGAATTAGCCTATGGCTATTCAGATGTTTGGCCAGTAGGAGGCAATAATATGTAGATTAAGATGCCCTGAGCTGTCTGGCAGCAAACAATCATTCCTTTTCAGGTTTGGGGAAATGCCTTTAGCCATTCCCAACAGGTGACAACACATGTGACTCAGCCTTTGTTGAGTCCCCAAGTTCCATCAACCTTTCAATGAAACTCTTGAAATAATGACATGCTGGAATTGGCTTCCAGCAATTCCCATAAGATGCTATAAACAGTAAGATACCTTTCATAATTATTTCCAATTAAATGATTACCTGGGCCTTGATCTTGAAGTTCAGTTCAGTCCTTTTGATTATGTTTTTACTTTATGTTACTTTATTTCTAAACTATGCACCACCGATTGCAAGACCAGACCTTCCTTCTATCAGTTAAGTAGCCTTCTTGTGTACCTAAAATGTTCTTGAAACCCCTGGCTCTTGGCTACTTAGCAGGACCTGTTCAGGTCAGTTAAGACGTTCTGCTTGGGTCTTATCTCTTCACGGCCCCACTGATCCCGGTAAAGACCAATGGATGTCAGTGAGCAGTTTAAGCATACAGATTAGATCAGCTAGCAACCTCCAAAGCTCCCAGAGACCAGGCCAGGATATAAAGTCTAGAGTTAGAAGTCAGGCAACGCTTAAGTAGTGGGTTCTATAGCGAACATATAGACATTCGAATTCTACTTGTTTTACAAACACTGTTCCAGTCAAACAGAATATCAGCGCACAGTCACCTGGGGACCCACCCATGTGCCGCTCACAGCAGCACATGGCAGCGGCAGGTTCCTTCTCTCTTGGTCTTGTTTGATTTCTCCTTCCAGCTTTAGGAACCAACCTTGACATGCCAGTTTGCCAACATGGGTCTCTTCAACTCCTGGTAGGAGTTGTTATATTTTTTTGTAGCAACACAAATAGTTGGCACAAGCACATTTTGAACTAAAAATATAGCTTCAAAATTATGAAAGCCCCTCAGGTGCACTGTTGTTTTCAAGTTTTATAACCAGCTATAGATGGATAATGTTATATTCGTAGGTGAGGAAGCTACATTGAATAAATAAATAGACCATTATTTACCTAACATGTGGCCAAGCTAGGATTTTAACTCAGAACTTCTAAATCCAAAGTTTCTGCTCCTCCTAAACCAGGATGTCAGTTGTCTATGTGTCTTGAAATGCAGTTCCTGAATATGTTGAGGTATTCTGTGGTTTCCACTGAAATTAAATATTTAGCCACTGCCCTAGGAGGGAAAAATTGTTACTTATTTCAGTTGAAATTAACATCCTAGTGCACACTTTATCTTTCCACCTGTATACCTGGCCCATCCAAAGGACATCTCTGCAGGGATTCCCCTCAGTCTCACGGGAATGGACCACACTGGACATTGTTAGCTAATGCCTGAGTTAAAAGGTTAAAATAGATGGTTCACTGACGTAACACAGAAATTTACCCTAATGGCCTACTCAAGGTCACCTGAGAAGTCTACTGTGTAATCTGGAAATAAATATTAAAAATGTAAAAATGCCAAGGCGAGTTGGCCCGGCACATTCTGACCAGGACAGAGGTGGCTGGCAGTCGTTAATCAGCGGGGCTCCTCTAGACTTTTTTGAGAAGTCCACTGCACAAAGGGGTTGGATCACCCTAATATCATAGTTATTTGAGGTGAACGTCACCCTGGAAACATATTCCTCTTTATGCAGCATGTGAGTGGAGGGGTCTTGTTTGACATTCTGGAGGACCATGGCTGCATGACCAAGAAGGAGGCCTGAGCTTTGTTCCTGCAGCTGGTATCAGAAATACCGTACTGCCACCAGAGTGGCATCGTCCACAGGGGCCTGAGCCAGGGAACACACTTACAGATCCTGAGCCAAGTGTAAAACTTGCAGGCTTTGGCTTCAGGAGTGGATTTCCTGACCATAAACTGAGCAGGTTTGGGCACCTTCAATTAGGCTGCCTCAGACCCTTCTGGTGCCAAACCTGTGATAGGCCCAGGGTTGAGGTAGGGAGCCTGGGGTAGTCCTGTACAGGATGGGGATGGGGACGCTGTCTTTTTGGGGGGAAGACTTTGGGAAACGGAAGCAACAGATACTGCACAGGCACTTCCATGTACCATACTTTATGTCTATCAAATGTCAAACACTTAAAAAAAAAAAACCTGGGAGATATAATGAAGGACCCATGTCTCAGCATGAACCAGGAGGAGGTACTCAGGCTTTACAGTGAGGCACCTGGGGTGACATGAACCACCAGGTAATAGAGATAATGGACAACCTGGGACTTGAGAGGACAAGATCCAGGAGTCAGTAATAGAAAGTGCAAGAAAGTGGTGGCACATACTTGATCCAAAGTACCACAAAAACCAAGGTGAAGGGCTGCACCATTAGGATAAGGCCCTGCCCCTCCCCTGACCCCAACAGCCACAGTCCTTCCTCAACCCGTGGAGTTCAGCCATCAAGGTAGAAGACCAAAGAGGCTGCCAGTCTTCCAGCCAGCCTGGAGTCCGGGACTGCCACCCCAACCCAGTGTGGCCCTGGGGCCTCCCCCTCCACCCGCAGCAGCAGCAGCAGCAGTGGTGGTGGCGCTCTAGAGGGAATCAATGAGGAAACTCCCTCCATGCTGGGCAGCCTGATGGTGGGAACCCAGCCTCTCCTGTCCACAGCCATGGCTGGCAGGGGTGGCTAGAAGGATCTTCAGTTTCCTATTAAGACTCGTGCTGTAGGCCATCCACTAACAAGCAACATCTCAAAAGGCTAAGCCAATATAATTTTTTAAAACTGTGGATGGCCTAGGCAAGGCTACAAAATACTGGGGAGATCAAGAGGAACTCCCTGCATTTTATTCTTCCTTTTCCTCCCCCCCCCCCCCCACCCAATCCTCACCTGAGAATATATGCTTTTATTGATTTTTGGAGAGAAAGGCAGGGGGCGGGAGGGGAGAGGGAAAAAAAAAAAAAGAAACATCAATCTATTGCCTCCTATATGACCCAACCAGGGATGGAACCCACAACCTAGGTATGTACACTAACCAGAAATCAAACCCACAACCTTTTGGTGTATGGGACTAGCATTCCAACCAACTGAGACACCCTGCCAGGGCTCCCTGCATTTTAAATGCTGAACTTGGAGGTGCTGAGTTCCAGGGAGGCCAGGCATGTGGTGGGGAGATCAGCCAGAGGCTGAACACAAACAGATGTGGGTGAGAGTGGTGCCAGAAATACATGCTGTGTGTGCAAAGGCCCCTGGATGAGAGGACTTGGTCCAGTGATGATGGAGGTGTACAAACCACTACAATGTTCTCTTCAGGAGATTCACATCAGGAGGGTTTCCTGCATGTCCACGGCCTTCAGAAGCATCTCCAAAACACCTGCTGAGCTTAGAGGACAGCTAGAGGTCCCTGAGGGTCAAGAGGAAAGGCAGTCTTCACTGAAGGCCCAGCCCTCCACCCCGTGTGAAGAGACTTTAGAGACTGGGCTTTTTTGTGGGGCCCTTTCTTCCTCCCCTGCTCTTCTCTTTTCCCATGTTCGTAGGGGTTCTTATTAAAGTATTTGGTTCTTCCAAATTTTGTAATAAACTTGGTGCCCCGGAAAAAATAAAAAAGTCAGTATCATAGACCTAGTTGTTTCCTACATTTTTTGGACAGCTCTAGTTCCATTAGATGTTGATAGAAATTCAAGAAAAACAGTATGTACACAAGTTTAAGAAATATGAGTGTTGCCGTGGCCAGTGGACTCAGTTGGTTGGGCATAGTTCGAAGCACTAAAAGGTTGCTGGTTGGATACCCAGTCAAGAAACATGCCTGCATTGAGGGCTCCAACCCCATAAGGAGGCGTGCAGGAGGCAGCTGATGGATGTTTCTCTCTCCCTGTCACTTCCTCTCTCTTTAAAAATCAATAATGAACATCTAAAAAAAGAAAAGAAATATGGCTATTGATATAACGTCAAACAGTTTCTTACTTATAGGCCTATTCTGAGATTCTAATATTTTATGTGATTTATGACTCTCCAAAGAGGAGATGCTCTAGTTTCTGTCTCATCTACAACTCAAAAACAAGTCATGGAATAAAATTGGGACAATACAACATTAACATTAATGCCACCTTTACTTTGATCGAAATCGCAGTGAGATAATCTGGAGCTCTGCTCTCTAAAGTGAAATGCAGACTCATTTGTGGGCTGGTGGGTTAGGGGCTTGGTTTTCTTCATGGCTGCCTGCCTTCATCTGTCCACTCCAAAAGCAAACCTAAGGAATTTAGATGTAATAGTCTCTAGGTTATCCCCAGACTCCAAAATATAATCCAAACCAATTCCTTTTGTCCATCTGTTTTCATGTCTGCCAGCAGCTATTTCTCCACTTCTCCAACCCCAGCTCAAATTCCTATTAATGGCTCCCCAGAGCTTACCACATCAACACTGGGAACGTCAACTTGGCTTTAAGGCTGAACTTAATTTGACTCCACTGTAGCTGCTCAACTTTATAATCTCTACGCATCAAATATTTAATAAATCAATCTCATCTTGTTGCTAACTAAGCTTTTAAAGTTTCATTAAGTTGTTCCCCCAGCCTGGGTCCATTGTCTTCTCTCTGATCCAAATCCCAAATAAAACTTACTTCTTACAGAAAAGCATCTCTGACTATTTCAGACCTCGTTTGGCAGATAAGAAAATTGACTCAAAGAAGTTGAATTACTTGTTCGAGGTCAGAGACCTGATGCAGCACAGGCAAGGTAGGAATACAGGGGTGCAGAGCTCCCCAACCCCACTCTCCCTCCGCAATGGACTCTCTCAAGTCCATCCTAACGTCACTGTGGTTGTGGTCAGTGAAACGTGACCCATCAAGGAAATGTTTATAAAAGACCAAGAAAAAAACAAACATGAGTCCAAAATCCTGTTACCAGGGAAATCATGAACACATGATTAAAACCTAAACTTCTACAGTACATACCCTCAACTTTAAAAAAAGAAAAGAAAAGAAAAACCCTTAGAAAATTTACTAAAAAAAGAAATCTCGTTTGCTCTGTAGAACTAGACCTCAGGGCGCAATTTCATCCACAGAGACACCTGTCTATCGAATGCATTCCTTACTATGCTTTGCAGAGTCAATGCCTTTTACTTCCCATCAAATGCTCAGCATGGCAGCCACAGGACTGCTATCTGAAGAAGGGGGGAACCGGGCTTATGTTGGCATCTAATGTAATTTTATTCCTTTTCCAGTTAAACTTTGTATATATTTTTCCCTTAGATAACCGCTCACAATATTTTTTTGCAACTTATACAAGCTTTCATGATTTGTAAAATTCCCATTTCAGTCAAATGAAATAATTTTACCCAAGGTTAAAAAAATTGAGAGATGGTAAAATTCCAACAAATGTCTGTCACTCACATTAGAATATGCACTTTCTTACAGTTGCAAAAGTAAAGGCAATATCATGTTTACTCTGCATCTTAGAGGCCAGATGAGAAAAATCCGTGCACTCGCTCTAGAGACAGAGGGAGAAATAGCACCCAGGAAGGCAGGTGAGGTATGGCCACTCCACCAGCCATGGCGCCTAGGATATGCAGCTTGATCTCCCTGGCCTGTTTCCCAGCCCTAAAATAGACTGACAATGGACCTGACATCTCGAAAACTTCCTACCGCATTCTTCTGTCATCCTATGCTTAGGCAAGGGCCGTAGTAAACAATGCCAGGAAATACTGATGCACACATAGCTCTAACTTCTTTCTGGATGTCTAATGGACAATGAACTTTGTACATTCCTAGCAGGATCTTTTATCATAATCAAGTATATTTCATAAAAGCTTCCTTGTTTAATGTCATGCTTGCTTTGGCCAAGGTTCTAGCTAGGCTGGTGGCTCTCATGCCATACCAATCACATGGCCAACTTTGGCTGGTCTAGGAGCAGCTCATGCAGAGATAGTGAGTCCCCTCTTTATCACGGGAAGGCAGGGGTTCAAGGAACCTTTTCGGAAATTACAGAGGGGTAGAGAGTGTCCTCCCTATGTTGTGCAACATTCTAAAACACCTTCTAAAAAACCTATGCAAAGACTAAGTAGCTCAAATTAGACATGAAAATATTAATAGTGGTTGTCATTGCATGATGACACTTTGGGAATATATTAAGCTTATAATGATGTATTTAAATATGATGAAACAGCTCTAGCAGGTTTTGCTCAGTGGATAGAGCATCGGCCTGCAGACTAAATGATCCCAGACTCGATTCAGGTCAAGGGCACATGCCTGGGTTGCGGTCTCAAATCCACAGTAGGGGGTGTGCAGTAGGCAGCCAATCCATGATTCTCTTCCATCATTGATGTTTCTATCTCTCTCTCCCTCTCCCTTCCTCTCTGAAATCAATAAAAATATAAATAAATAAATAAATAAATTAGATGAAACAAAGGGGTGCCTTTAAATTTTAATAAAAATATGTAAACTAGTTTTTTATTTATTCTGTTTAAATTGACTCTGGGAGATATTTGGCAATTTTAGTTTATTATAGCTCTGCTTCAAGTGAATTAACAATTGTTTGGGTTTCAGGGCAAGGTCAAATTGATTTATGAAAACTATTTTGAGATCTCGTTTATTAAATATTTCTAAGCATCACAAACAGCAGGCTTATCACCGAGGCAGACACATAGTTCCCACTAAAGTCAACAGCACACATGCTCCCGAGGGAGGATTTCCTGTCATTTCTGCAATCGCTGAACACCTTCCTTGCCTCTCCTGCGGGTTATCTCCGGATGGAGCAGAAGGGTGAGGGCAGCCCAGGGCCCAGCAGCAGTGGAACTTTGCCCTCCCAGGAGCTGCTCTGGGCTGGGCCACGCTCAGTTGTGAGAGGCTCGGCCCTGAAGCCCAGGACTTAGTGGCTGCAAATGAATCAAAAGCGAGGCATTCATCATTGTGCAGCTTTCTAATCCCGACTTGTTGTCACAACTTGACGGGAAGAGCTGCACGCCATTTTTATTTTTTTTTTATTTTTATTTTTTTGCTCTGCCCAACTCACAGATGTCTTCACGGAAACTCACACACATTTTAAAATGACAGCACGAACCCACCTTGGAAAACACTCAAGCCGCTTGCTACAAGCATTGCCAGGTGAGTCTCAGGGCTGGGAGTGAGCAGATTGGGATCCTAGGAGAGGGCTTGTTTCTCATGCATCTACAATCTAGGGCCAATCATCAGCCCTGCCCTCCACGGAGACTCAGTTTCCTTTTATGTTAAGTAAGAGTATAGATAGACAAGCTGATTAAGGCATCCTTCATATAAAACTGTCTGTGATTAGGAGTTCCTAAGGCTTGAAAAAGCTTGGAATAGCTAATCAAAATTTAATTTAAATATATAAATGCAAAAATATTCCATTCCAGTGAACTGTGGCACAAATGCTGCCCTCTTACCATTTTCCCTTTAGACTTTATGAGCATAAAGCTTACTCCATGATTCAACACAACAGCCTCAAGTGTCTCCATAGTGACAATCGAGCTGCAAACATCTAGACTACATAATGGATGCTAAATATACTAATTGAATTTTCTGTATAATGAAATAAGCAGAAATTCACTCCATATTGCATATTAGCATATAATACATAGGAAATAAGCAGTTTTACAGCCTGGACCACACATAATTGTGTTTATTTCTCATAGAATAGGGTCACCTTTATAACATTTAATTAGGAGTAACATGATAATAATTGCTACAGACTATCCTTTCTCCTGCTGCCACACATAAATAAACAAGATATGGAACTGGATCTGATGACATATTTTGAATATTCGCTTGCCTGCGCTTTGACCTCTGTGATTGGGGAATTTCTTCTGTAGAGTAATGTCCTCTATGGAGCATAGTGGATGCTATAGGATGAATGTTGGTATCCCCTAAAATTCCATGTGAAATCCTAATGCCCAGTGTGATGGGATCAGGAGGTGAAGCCTTTGAGGGGTGATTGGGTAGGTCAGGGGCAGTCCTCATTAATGGGATTGGAGCTCTTATAAAGAGACATCACAGAGCGCCTTTGCCCCTTCCATATGGTGATGTTCTAGAGAAATGGCCATCTAAGAACCAGGGAGTGGGCTTCCACAGACACTGAGTCTGCTTGTGCCTCGAGCTGGGACTTTCAGGCTTCAGAACCATGAGAAGCAGATTTCTGTTGCTTATAAGCGAGTCAGTCTACAGAATTTTTAAGCAGCATGAATGGACTAAGGAGACTGGAGACGTCTTCCCCTGCCAGTCACAGGCCTTACCCCATCCTCTGAGAGGGCTGCCTGCCCATAGACCTGTATGGGACAACAATGTTTAAAGCAGCCATATTATTTATCGCAGCCAAAAGGAGAAGCAAAATGTGGTCTATCCATACAAGGAGAAATTATTTGGGGATAAAAGGAATTAAATGGGGAGACACACTACAAGGTGGGTAAACCTTGAAAACATTATGCTTAGTAAAGAAGCCAGACACAGCGGGCCACATATTGTGTGACTCCGCATACATTAAATACCCAGAATAGGCAAATCTATAGATTCAGAAACTAGATCAGTGGCTGCCACGGGCAGAGGATAGGGACCAATGGGGGACATGAGTTTTTGTTATTGTTGTTTTGAGGATTGGATAATGGTGATAGTTGCACAAGTTTGTGAATACACTCAAAAACTGAGTGTTAGGGTATGTTTCATGATATATGAATTTTATGTCCACAAATAACAAAAGAACTAAGCATAAGGAGCGGTTGAGCTATAATGCCGTTTTACCAAGCCCTGAGCCAAACCCTGAGGTTACTCTGAAGATAAGTTGTTCTGAGATGAGGTGAGGAGGCTGTGTCCACCAGCTGCAGGATGCTGGCTGACCCCTGTGGCAGCTCTCCTCAGCCAAAGGCAATTCTTGGAGAGGTCGTCAGATTTCCATCAGACAAGCATCCCAGTAGTTGGAAAAATAAGCGCCAGAATCCTAAAGGAGGGGATATGATGGTGACCAGACTGTCTCCATATCATGTCTCCCTTAGTACTTTCTCAGTTCTGTAAACTGAGAACCAAATCTGATGCGTGCACCATAACATTCTGGTGTCTGCTTCGTGCTTGAATGTGCTAAATGAGTGAATGATGCTTCTTTGGTTTGTTCCTATGTCAGGATCTCATAGCCTGCTCCCTGAGACCTAGCAGGACCTCTGCTTACTCATAAAGAGGACAGACTCTGTGGGTGCCCACCTTTTCATTTCAGGGCCTTTACAGCCCCAAACCTACCCATCCTTCAGGTTCCAGAGAAACCCTATTTTCTCTCATGCTTCTGCCCACAGTTGGGATTTCCTTAAGGAAGGTCATGGCTCTCAGAGGATCCAGATAAAATGGAATGATAGTTTACTATCCTATCTAATAAAAGAGAAAAATGGTAATTGGCGTACGACGATACCCTTTTCATTGGCTAATCAGGGCTATATGCAAATTAACTGCCAACTATGATTGGCAGTTAACTGCCAACTAAGATTGGCAGTTAACTGCCAACAAGATGGCGGTTAATTTGCATATGTAGGCACAATGCAGGGAGGCGAAAGGGAAAGCAGGAAGAAGCCCCCTGTCACTGACAGTGATTGGAAACCCAGGGGGGAGCTAAGAGCTGGGGGGCAGGGCAAAGGCGGCCCTGGGGCCGCCTTTGCCCTGCCCCCCAGCCATGATTGGAGAATCAGGTGCCTTTTCCACCCTGGCCAGTGATAGCAGGAAGTAGGGGTGGAGCCAGCGATGGGAGCTGAGCACGGTCGAAGCTGGCAGTCCCGGGAGCTAGGGGTCCCTTGCCTGGGCCTAAAGCGGAGCCCACGATCGCGGGGCCGCTGCAGCTGCGGGTCCCCGCTGCCCGGGCCGGACGCCTCAGCCAGAGGCGTTAGGCCTGGGCAGGGGCGGAGCGTGCAACCGCGGGGAGCTGGGGTCCCCTGCCCAGGCCTGACACCTCTGCCAGAGGCCTCAGGCCTGGTCAAGGGGCCGATCCGGTGATTGGTGATCGGAGGGTGATGAGGGTCAACTCCTCTGGCCGAGGCATCAGGCCTGGGTGGGGGGCGGAGCTGGGGATTGGGGGGATATGAGGGTCCCCTTGCCCAGGCCTGAAGCCTGGGCCAGAGGCCTCAGGCCTGGGCGGGGGCCAGAGCCAGTGATCAGGGGGAGATGGGGGTCCCCTGTCCAAGCCTGACACCTCTGGCAGGGGCGTCAGGCCTGGGCAAGGGGCCGATCCTGTGATTGGAGGGTGATGGGGGTCAACGCCTGAGGGCTCCCAGTATGTGAGAGGGGGCAAGCTGGGCTGAGGGACACTCCCCTCCCCACACACACCCAGTGCACGAATTTCGTGCACCGGGCCCCTAGTCCCATATAATAAAAGGCTAATATGTAAATTCTCCCCACCAGTGGGAGTTCGACCAACCAGGAGTTACACATGCACTGACCACCATGGGGTGGCACGGAACATGGTGGACGTCGGTGATGCAGCACTGGCAGAGGGCAGCAATGGAGGCGCTGCCAGCCTTGACGGGCCCCAATGAGAGTGGGACCGTGGCGGGATGATGGAGCAGGTGAGTGGGCGGCACCAGGCCAAGGCAGGTGCGAGTGGGGGCCCGGTCACCCTGCAGATGGCGACCAGTGGCAGGGGTCAGGGCTGGCAAGCAGAAGGCGCCAGGTCAACGTGGGTATGAGTGGGGGCCCCAATCACCCCACTGGTCGCCCCACAGATTGGCCCTGATTACCAGCCAGGCCTAGGGACACTACCTGTGCATGAACTTTGTGTACTGGGCTTCTAGTGTAAATACAAGAAGACTGAGCACAAAAACAAATATTCAGAGGCTATGAATGGCAAGAGGAGGAAACGTAAAGGGCAAACTAACAGGAGGTTCGCACTAGGTACCTGGCCCGCCAGGCATTTGCATTGCTCAGTCAGCCTGTTAAACTCATCATATAGAATAAGAGTACTGAGGATCTGGAAAGTAAATGGTGTGTTTGATTTCACAGAACTATTATGAACCCTAGGGGCTAGAGAAAGAGAAAGAGGCCTTAGTAGCCACAGAGACTAGCTGGGATTTGCAGGGAAACAGGTACCAAAAATGTGGTTAAATTATAATTATTTGTGTTCCCTCTGGCATCCTAACCAAACTATCCAGACTCCAGGTCAGGCTAGGGGACAGCTGGAACTGACCTGCACAACCCAGGCTGGGCAGGATGTGAGATCTGCAAAACACTGGCCTCCTCACCACAGTCCAGACTGAATTCCCCATCAGACCTCTGCTCACAGAACCAGTTATAGCTCCCACTTCTAGGGCTGAAGAGCTTGCGGTCTACCTTAGCCTGCCAAAGGTCATTTCTAAGATCACACCTGCAGCCATCATGCAGGACAGGTTCTGACTCAACAGATCCTCTGAGGAATCCAGGCGGGCACAAGGTCAGGTCACTGTAACCCCAGAAAACACGTGGGGTTGTGTGGCGGATCTAGGACGCTGAGCCACTGGTTTCATGCCTCCATCTCTAGGCTGCTGCTGCTCAGGGAGCTCCTGACAACCAAGCCTCATTTGTCCACTTGTCAGGTGGAGCTTTCTCTCCTCTTGGCCCAGAAAGTCCTCACTTCATGCTCAACTTCCAGGAGCTGCTCTGTATTCTGGGTCTATTTGTATTTAGACTTCAGAACAAAGTCCAACTTCTACTGTAACTTGGATATAAGCATTTGGGGCACTGAAGCATGGTCCCCTGTCCCTCCCGGGGCACATATTGCTCTGAGCTTCTTCTGGGTGTGTCCTGGTGGCTATCCATGATAAGACCAGACTTCCCGAGTGTCCATGAGGCAGAGATGTTTCCACCAGTTCTGTTACTTCTCAGGAGACCCTTGTGTTTCATCCTGCAAGTCAGCAGGGAACCAAAATCACAGCTCTGGTTCTGAAATTCAGGTCTGCCTTTCACAAGCACTTTTGGTGAGAAAGAAAAAAATATATAAAAAGCAGCATTCATCCCAGCCAGAGTGGCTCAGTGGTTGAGCATCGACCTATGAACCAGGAGGTCACTGCACATGCCCAGGTCACAGGTTCAATCCCTTGTTTGGAGCATTCAGGAAGCAACTAATCAATGATTCCCTCTCATCACTGACGTTTCTCTCTCTTTCTTCCTCTCTGAAATCAATAAAAATATATTTTAAAAAAGCAGCATGCAATCATTTCACCAACTTTCAGAAGGCATTTGAAACAAAGGGAAGCAGAATGAATGTCAGTCTTTGTGTATCTTGTCATATTTTCTTGCCCCACAAAAATGATGAGTATAAGTTGGTACTGTCTCCAGTTTGGATGGGAAAACGTGGTTAGGAAAGATAAAGGACTTCCCCAGTTCTCTGCAGATAGTAACTGTGGTATCGCAGTTCCAGCTGGGATTGCGGGGGCTCACATTTGCCATCTGTGTGCTCTGCATGGCTGGATATCTAAACAGGCCTGCTCAGTAAGCTCACCTGCCATGCTCACTAAGTACACAGACTTCCAGGATTACTCCTCAAAACTGATCCAGCGAGTCGGGGAGGGTCCCAGGAATCTGTGTGGGTCTTTTCTTTCAGGTTAACTGTGGGCAACACTTCTCTCAACCAGACAAAACTAGTATCGCTTACCTTCCTGGTGACAAGGATTCATAATTCAAGAATCAGGTCTAACTCCAGAGAGCAGAGGCAAGGTGACATTGGAAACAGTGTGCAGGATAAAGTGGAGACATAAATGTCAGTAGCAAAGAGATTTCTTCAGAGAATGCAGTGGAGAAGAGATGAAGTCCTGTGTGTAAGGAGGGGCTGTGGGGCTGGAGAAGGGAGAAGGTGATGCTGGAGGGCACGTGGGTGACAAGAAGGGGACAGACAGGGTAGCTGGTCCATGTCTCCTTTGCTGAGGTGCATTCTGGTCCCTGTAGGATTGTGATGGTTTTGAAATAAAATAAGGTCATGACACAAAGAATGCAAAAGGAATAGGAAACTTGCAGTGCTTGAATAAGAAAGTAGAATTGGAGCCATTTTAAAAGTATTTAAAATTTCTTATATTCTTCAAAGAACTGGAACAACTCCACAACGATAAACTGAAGCAAGGCAAGGTTCTTCTCACTTTATCTTCTTGATCTATTTTCTAACGAGGGAGCACAGAAAAAAATAAAAGAAAGGTCACCTTTTATTGAGGAGAAAGAAATGTATGCTGATTGTTGATGCTCTGAACTACATAACAAAATGAACTCAAATCTGGAACCACTGACACTCAGAAATAGCTTGTTCTTGTAAAAATAGGTAGACAACCGGTAATAGTGGAGGACATGTCACTGATAGCATAACATCTAGCCTGGATGAAAAAACTTTGATTTAGACAAAGAAGCAATTTCAATGGAATAAGGAAAATTCGATGACCGCAGTTAAAATAAATGTGAGCTTATCTGTAATCTTGCTAGAGGAGTCCTGAGGACAATAATTCCAGGTCTTGCTTTGTAGGAAGTGGACAATATCAATGTGAGACGTGTGAGTTACACAATGTGCAGGGGCACTGTCATGAAGCTTTTGTCCTCTAATTTACGGCCAAAAGCCCACTGCAACTATGAGAAGAAGATAAAGGAAAGCAGGAAAATAATAGCTAAAGTTGAGTAAGAATGTAATATATGCCAGATACCATGATGCCTTCGAGCTCATCTAACAAAGCAAGGATGATAGATGTACAGATGGGCACAGAAGCTGTAGAGTTTGTAACTTGTCCGTACTGGGAAGCAGTAATTGAAAAATCATGATTCCAACTCATTCATCTCATGTGAAGTCAGATTAACTCTTCAAAGAGAACCACCTATTCTCTCTACTGTTCAGAACTCTCCTCAATTTCAATTGTTAGCGTTATCACTCACCCATGACTCTCACAATCACCTTTAACTAGGCTGATGTCTTGTGTGCATTCCTGGAATTATTCTCCACCTCCCAAGGTTCAGTTTTGTACATCCCTGCTCCAAAATGCCACCCAAGGGCACAGTTGCCTTCACCAAGTGCCCCTCCTCTTCATGACGAATGGCCTTTATAACAAATGACCTCACTTGCCAATTACAGTGTTTGCCCTCAGTCTTGGTAATTCTTCCATGCTACATCCTGTTTGCTAAATCTTGCCATTGCGGGGGATGCTGGGCATGTAAAGCTAGCAGCAAAGTCTCACATAATTTTCCCTTCCTACAGAGCTCAGTATAAGACCCAGAGCAAAATGGTTTTCATTGTTAGCACAAACAAATTAATTACAACAATTCCTTTAGGATTCATAAAATATATCCATCTCTGTTTTCTCATCTGTTTTAATAATCACCTCGTTAAAAACTAATAAGAACCCTGGACAAATATTATTACAGTTTAATGTAATTATTATATTTTCATATAATAGATATTATTTCCTTCATGCTACTCATAAAGTTAAAAAGGATCTGAGAGAATGTAATGGTGGCCCAAGGTTACACTGTAGGGACATTGTATCTGTCTTTAGTGCCTCATTTAAGATTAACACTCAATGTATGCTTGATGAATGAGTACATGAATAAGCTAGAATTCAAATCAGGCCATCTAACTCCAAACTCTCTGCCACACCATCCATGATGATTTATTTGATAACTAGAGGCCCGATGCACAACATTTGTGCACTGGAGGGCAGGGAGGATTTGCAGGGGGGCTCAGGCTGGCCTGCATCCCCTCACAATCTGGGACCCCTTCGGAGGATGTCCCCCTGCCCAGCTTCTGGGAGTGCACTGACCACCACAGAGCAGCTCCTGCATTGAGCATCTGCCCATGGTGGTCAGTGTGCATCATAGCGACTGGTTGTTCCACCGTTTGGTCATTTTGCATATTACCCTTTTATTATATAGGATGTGTGCCTGTTCATGTTTTCCTCATAAAGTTGAATTCCAGTGCAGTTCACATAGTGTTGGCTTTGCAACATTTCACAATTAGTTCCAGAGCATACCAAACTCATTGGCTGAGTCAGAGAAAACAATAGCTGGTCTAATTTTAATAGAACTAAATTTCCTATTAATGATGGTAGAAAAATTAATGGTGATTTCAAATAAGGCTGAGCTTAAAAATCTGGCAGTCTGAGTGATCCAAATTACAAATTATGTCTTAATTATGCTTTGTAAAACTTTATAAAGGCATTATCATGATTATTTAGGATTAAAAACACACAGAGAAATATATCCACTTTCTTCAAAATAAATAAATAACATGTGATGATAAATGGTCAACAAAAGTTTCTGTCCAAAGCAGAAATTGAATTTAAAATACCACTGTATGGTCAATATAACGTGTTTAACATTTAGAGCAACAGGCTGCTCTGGGGTGGGGGTGGAGCCTGCTTTTCTAAAGGCGGGTGGGTCAGGACAAGGCATGAAGAGGTGAGATGGATTGGAGGTAAGTGGGACTTGCTGTAAGTATTTCCCCTCCCTTAGAATCAGAATCATTCAGATCTGTCCATCCCAGGAATTTATATATAACAATGGCTAAAGGATACTAATTTGAAGCTTTATGCAAAGAAAAAAAAGGAAAGACTTATAAAATATAGCATATGCATATACATATCCTTAAAGGCTGAAATTGAGTTGCATCTCCCATCTGCTCTCAGCATCCAGACTTTTCTTGAGAAAGAACTGGTGATGAGCTGTGACCAGCTGTCTAAAGGTGATACCTGGGCCATCCCAGGTTCCTTTCACGGAGCTTGTCCCTACACTGATCTCTCCCTGGAAGTGAGTTTCCTTCTCACTCATCATAAATAGTCCTACTGTTGGCTTGTTAATCCAGCTCCGTCTCTTAACCCAAGCCGGCGAGGTCTGCAGTGGATCTGCAGGGATCAGCCACACTGTGCTGCCAGGAGACCACCCTGTGGGGCTCCTGCACGGAGTGGAGCCAAGGAGAGGCACCAGAAGCCGTTCAATGGGGAAGAGTGTTCATTCTAGAAGTTCTCACCAAACACACCTCTTTATGGGTGGCAAGCTGAGCTCCGGTGTAATATCCGGGCATTCCTCCTTAGCAAGAGTAGCTCTATGTAGCCTGATTGAATTCATTTTCACCCAGTGTGATGGGCATGAATCTTCATGCTTCCTGGGGTTAAGAGTTCAAGTTTAATTGAGTCAAACTTGGGCCAATATGAGCACAATAGGCCAGGAGTAGAGGTAATAGAAGAGAAAGAGAAAAGGCCTTCAGAAAATACAAAACATATCAGTAAGACAAGTGCCAGGACACAAGGTACAGCCTTGAGAAAGATAGCATTTATATAGGCTGTAGATTTGTATTTGGGAAGTGTAAAATGTAGAAAATGTTTACCTTATTGGAGTTTTAGTCCTAGCCCAAATCCCCAGTCTTAGTGGGATTTTAGTCTAAGCTCAGGCACCATTTCAGCAAATTATTCACTGCCCCTGAGCTTCAGTAATATCAGATATTAAATGGTAATTTTGGAGCTTCAGAAGGAAAACGTTCCGAAGAGCTGTGCACTGCAGGAGGAGCCTGACCGTGAGGTGGAAAGCCATCGGCAGAACTGCTGAATTGAAGGAAAGAGGCAAAAGCACCAGATAAGACCCAAGCCTGGGGCAATCTTCTCCTCAGTGTGGAAAAGGGAAGGACACTGGGTGTGTAAAACCACAACTGAAACAGCCTTCTATGCCGGAGAAGTACACTGCCTTCAGCAGAACACCAGTTACTTCCCAGCAGCAGGGTCCTCCCTGGTGAAAATAGCTAGCAGCCTGCCCGCCAAAGTGGGACACTCTCAGGGCAGCTCTGGGAGGATAAAGATGGCATCAAGGAGACTGCGTTTATCCACGCTGCAGTAAGGAGAATACTGAGATTCCAGGGTAAAGGCATGGAGCTCAGATGCTCAGGGCATTGGAAGGAAGGGAAGTGGGTTGTAGCCATGTGGAGGCAGATGGAGTGTCCCAAGAGGGTGTTCAGGAGAGGGAACACTTTGGCTGGAGGTTGGGCAGCACATGCATACACACACACACACACACACACACACACAGAGAGAGAGAGAGAGAAAAAGTGTCAACTTCTTAATTATAAGGGGATATGTGTGTGTGTGTGTGTGTGTGTGTGTGTTTGTTACAGTAAGCTGTTATGTAAATATCATTACTCTCTCACCAGACCTTTGCTATTTCTTTGGCAAACAGTGAGGAAATCACTGAAAAGACCTGGCCCCATATCTGAGTCAAGGAGTAGGGAGCAGTCCTGCAAGGTAAGTCCTGAGTTCAAGCGCCTGGCATTTTATTGACACTGAGGGGAAGGCACGAGGAACTTCTTTAGGATATCATAGCATTTAAGGATATACATACAGGTCAAAGGACAGTATGACCAAAGCCAAACACTCATTTCCTCTTAAAGGAAGATGGAGATAACCGTATGTGCAATCTTAGAGCACTGGTAGGAAAAGTACTTCCCTAGAAGCAGGTCAGTGTGGTGGGTTTGGACTTTTACTTCAGCACTTACCATCTGGGCAATTTCCAAGAGCTTATGTAACCTTTCTGTGCCTCACTCCTTCTCTGTAAAAAAATAAAGACATAGACCCCACATCACAGAACTTCAGGAATTCGGGGTGGCCGTAGAGCACTAACAGACCAACAGTATGATAGGTTTCCTAAGTACTCACTGTGATCTAAACGGCTTATTGCTAAGAAGGAAATGAGATGATATGTATGACACTGTTTTGTGAAGTGTAAGGAAATACCTGTTTGTTATTGTTGGTTATTATAAAATAAAAAGTAAAACATAAGAAAAACAAAATAAAGTTCCTAAATGCTTGGTCCTAAAATTCAGAAAATAATTCTCTCTCGGGCTGTTACAGGTAAAGTGTTTCCAAATGGGCCAGGAGCAGGTCTAGGGCTGTCTCCACTAGAGGCATTATGGGTAGATGAGCACGTAAATATTTATCACGAGGATCAAGGCATTGTCCGCCTGGCTCCCAGCCCTCCCTGTTAGCAGTATTCTTGGAGGAGAAGCCCCATGTGGTCTCTAGGTTTTAGAATGTACCTATTTACTAAAAATGATAATAATTAACATTATTTATAAAGTTAACCCTTGACAAATCTCTTAACGGTGCTTCCAGTTCTACTCTTAAATAATCTAGTTAATGATCATTTTTGTCTATTCTACGTTTTAATGAAATTATAAACCATAATATTCTATGAACTAGTATTTTTGTCACAGTCAACCCAGTAATGTATACAAACAGTGGCCGATGAAAAGCCCTATTTACAAAGTTCCATGTTGAGATCAGGGAGGCCACCCACTGCTTTCCTCTGCTGCAGTTCCATTCCACCACCGATCGTATCTACGGAGATCCTGAGAAGCCAGTACTGGTGGCAGTGAGCAATGGTTTGCAATGAAAAGGACATTCTAGGAGGGAGCCATGCCACCTGCACAGAGTATCAGTTCCTTCTCCTAAGTACTAGCCCTGCCACTCCCTGTGTCTGGGATCAGGAGTCACCCACGGCCAGCTGCCTCTTCCCATCCCCCTCTCTAGCTCTGTTCTTTTATCACAACCTGTGTGCATGCTCATTCCAAGCCATGATTCAGACTCAGCTTTGGGCCCCACTGTCCAAAGATGCTTTAAAGATTAAAAATTGGCTTGGAAAACATTGCTGCAACATACAATCTCCAAATTGGATTCTTAGTGATTTCTAAGGTTCCTTCCACAGAAGTACTCAATGTGGTCAGAGCTAGAAGGCCAAAAAAAGTGGATTTAAATGGGATTATGCCACAAAAAATGACACATTGAGTTAACAAATACTTTCAGAGCATGTACCAGATAATAGGGATAAGGTATAAAAATGTAAATGAAAGGATTTGCCCTTAAGATTATCATTCTATGGAAGGGAGTTCTAAGGAAGCAACTGTAAGAGTATAGTGCAGTATGCTGAGTGTTACAAAGGAACCATGCAAAAAGCACTTAGTGTTTGAATTTATTAACCTCTGTAGCTTGATTAAGCCATGAAAAAAAACTTAAAACGTACACATTTCAGATCTAGTTCATTCTTCGGTCCTTTAGTGATGAGCACTGGTTCAGTGATTGGTGCAGGTGAGAAATTTCTGGACTGTGCAGGATTGAAAATGTCTTTGCGTTGCCATTGTACTTAAGGACAACATGTCAAGATGTAAAATCTTAGTGTCCATGCGATAGCTCTAACAGTTTTATAGACATTCCTTCATTGCTTTCTGGTTTTGTCTGCTAAAGAGGATACATTCAAATTCAGTCTTCTTTTTCTTCTTTGAAAATGACTGTTTTTGTGCTTGGCAGCATGAAGCACCTTATTTTTGTTTTGAAGTTAGTTTCCCCTTAGTAATTTTTTTCTTGCCCTCAAGAGTCTTTATAGTTCTAGGATGATTTTCTTTTGTTACGTAATTATCTACTGATTCTAATTCCTTCACCTTCTCCTGGGTTGGCTTTTGCAGTGTTTTGGTGTCCTGAGTTTCGTGTCATTATGCACTTTTATGTTCAGTAAACCTTCTGGGACATCTCTTTTGCATCCTGAATATGTTTTGACTGATTTTTAGTCATATTGATTCTGCTTTGTTTATATTCAATAAAGATCTTGTTTTTATTTCACCCAGATTTCACTCTAGCTTTAAGAACTATGCATTATTTTTTAAAATCTAATCTAGGATCAAAAGAAAAATGTCTTACCCTAATAAGTTTATTTCCTTTCATGTAAATATACATATATTTCAAAGTAGATTTTGTTCTGAGCCCAACCATCTTTATGGTTATTTGTTCCAATAATTTGTTAAAAAATAACACCTCATCTTTATTTTCAAAGTGTGATACATCAACTGAAGCCTGTATGAAACACGTAATCTTAGACGCCCACTCAGACCTACTGAGTGAATCTGTAGTGGTATTTCAACAAGAGCTCCAGGTAGCACACATTACAATCGTCCAGAGGAGCTATGCATTGGTTGTTAGGGTTCATCTAAATTAGCTGTGTTTCCAAGCAGATGCCAACACCTACGCCAGGCTGTGACAGTTAATGGTTCTGTCTCTAAGAAGTCGATGGGGAAGGCCTGCTTGTCAAACTCTAATGTGACCAAAGTCAGTCTGGGTGCCAACAGGCCGCAAGTTGTTTTACATGTTTATTTAATCATCCATTATGGTTTCTTCCCCAAAGCATGGATCACAATACACAAGGTGATCTATCTCTGAGCACTTCTGGGCCAGCTCACTAGAGGCTGCTGGGGAGCACAGCTCTGGGAAGGGGGTAGGGAGGGGTCATGCACTGGGACGGCTTACCCCAAGCCAGGCAGGTGTTGAGATGTGGGCCAATGAATAATCTCAGTTTTATTTTCTTTTATCTCTAAAGGTCCAATTAATTTAGAGGTCATTGCTTTTACTGTCACTGAGGAGTAAAGATGATTGTTGGGCTTATCCAGCTATGTGCAGGCCAAATTGCTTTATTCATAACTAGTGGCCTGGTGCACAAAAATTTGTGCACTCGAGGTGGGTAGGGGGGAATGCCCCTCAGCCCGGCCTGCACCCTCTCTATCTGGGACCCCTGGAAGGATGTCCTACTGCCGGTTTACAGGGATCGGGCCTAAACTGGCAGTCGGACATCCCTCTCACAATCTGAGACTGCTGGCTCCTAACCACTCACCTGTCTGCCTGCCTGATTGGCCCTAACCACTCTGCCTGCCATCCTGTTTGCCCCCAACTCCCCCCCACCGCCAGCCTACTCACCCCCAAATGCCCCCCCCCACCAGCCTGATCACCCCCAACAGCCCCCTGTACCAGTGTGCTCGCCCCAACTATCACCCCTGCTGGCCTGCTCGCCCCTAACTGCCCCCCACTGCTGGCCTGCTCACTCCAAATGGCTCCATCTCCTATTCTATTTGTGTCCTATCCACCCCTAAGTTAATGCTGTGTCCTTAATATGTGGTTATGAGATGTCTCTGTGACTGAGCTGGGAAACCTTTCACGTTTCTCTTTCCTTTTCTTTCATCTCAGGATAACTGAGCTTTGCAGTTTGTGTGGAACCAAAGGCCCTGGGAATACAATGCTGAGCCCTCTGAACTCATTTTATTCTTTGTTGTATTATCTGATTCCTGGAGCTGAATTAAACATGAAAACAGAAGAAAATATACCCTTAGATATAGAATCTGAGTCATTACCCAGAGATTTCTGCAGGAGTTGACACTGAGGCATGAGACACATGTGTTTATTGGTCAGTTTCCTCAACTATGGAATGGAGGTTGATCCTGCCCCTCAGATCCTTTGGAGGTTGGATATGATGCCTCCAGAGGGATTAACTGGCAGCTCGGAGAGTAAGATCAGAAGTCAACAGACACTTGTTTCCTTTACCCAGACAAAGTTGAAAAACACAACTCCTTTTATCATAACAGCAGCAAGGGCCATGCCTGTGCGGGGAGGAGCAGGGAACCAGGGCTTCCCCCTTGCTCCTTCCCTGCCCTCTCTCCCTCCATCCCTGCACTGGTCCAGCTGCTATTGCTATCGTGGAACCATTCAACTCAGGCTCTGGCCCCACCCATGTCACAGGAGGAGCATGTGCAGTTTCTTGCAGACACAGAAGCAGCTGTGGAGTAGGGAGGTGGCGGTTATTCCCCTGAGCAGGCGCTGAAGTCCTTGTTGAAGTCTTCACTCCGGAGCCTGCAAGTCTGAATCCTGGGAGGCTGCACAGTGGAGGAACCACATTCCTTTTCGTAGAAACAGAAGATTGATAGGAGCCTGCCGGCTGAGGGGAAGGACCAGGAGGTTTACCTTGTACCCATTTGCCAATCCCCAGTCCAGCTTTTCTGATCGCCCCTTCTGAGCCCCGTGCCACCTGGGCCACAGATGGGAGCCTGGATGGCAGCTCCCACTGTCCCGCCCTGCCTACAGTATGCAAATTAGCTGCCATCTTTGTTGGTGGTTAATTTGCATATCGGTCTGATTGGCTGGTGGGCATGGCAAAGGTACGGCCAATTTGCATCTTTGTCTCTTATTAGATAGGATGGTTCCTTCTGATTGTCATCTTTATTCTTAAATTCCTTTAGAAGCATTGAAATGAGATCTGATAGGAGGAGACACTAAGCCCAATGGTTCACTCCACCATTTCCCCTCATTTTCTCCAGTGTAGGGAAAGCTAAAACTGGTTAAAATGCCGAACAAGCTTCTCTTTTTTAAAAAAGAGAATACATTTTAGAATTTTACATACAATCATTTTCTGCACATTTGTTTATTCAGTGAAAATTTAATAGTTTCTGGCATAAACCCTGGAGAAGTCATAGTGAACCTATCTTCCCTCTTAGAAATTATAATCTAGTGAACTATACAGGGACTGTGAAAATAACCATGCAGAAATGCTAATATATCACAGGGAGCTAGAGATTGCCAGGGGTTTGTATGTGCCTGTGTTCAGGAGAAAAATGTTGCCATTTTATGCAGGGTAGTGGAAGAAACCCTCAATGAAAAGGTGCATTTCACCAGCCTGGAAGACGGTGAGGGCAGGAGACCTGCAAACATCTGAAGGAAGAGCACTGGGAGCAGAGGTGCACCACGGCACAGGAGGACGGCAGAATCTTTTATTTTGAAACATTCATGACAAAATGTTATTGTGTGCCCATGAAATCAGATATGCAATTCCATTGTTAGAAGCTCCGAAATGGCGTTCTGACCTCCTGCCATTGTCCTTCCTAATCCGGACCCTCAGTATCTTGCTGGCATCTTGGCAGTAGCTCCTTTACTGGCAACCAAGTCTATCCTCAAGCGAAAATGTGATCATGTGACATCTCTGCGGGACGTTCTTCAAAAACACCCACATGGAGAGAAGCAGCGTGGGAGATCCCTCACACACTCATCCCCAACAGTTAACTCCAAACACATTTTATGCTTAAACCTAAAAAGCAGATATTCTTTACTGGATTTAAATCAATCTGGATATTTATTTTCTGGGATATTTATAAAAATGTCCTAATGTTTATAGTCTTGTATCATTCAGATTTAAGTTTGTGATACCCAGTAAAATAGAAAGTGTGTTTTACAAGGTAGAAACCACTAATGTAAAAATAGGAACACAAAAATATTTATTCAAAATAACCACTTAACATTGTGCTGTTTTTACTACATATTCACAAATAATCATGCCCAAAGTTATTTCAGAGCAATTACTCAAGATACATAAAAATGAATTGAAAATCTGTGAGAATCCATGCATTAACTAAAAAAACATTCCATTTTCACAACACTAACAGGGAAGCACCGGCTACATTTATATCTTATAATAAAGGGAATCAATTTGCTGGATAAAATTGCAATAGATATTAGGAGGTGAAGCAGTAAGGGAATTGTCTGTGCAAAGAGCTTATTTAAGTAAAGAAGGAAAAAGAATTTGAATAGTACTCTGAGATCCCAGGATCCTCCTACAAAAATTAGATGTGTTTGCCCTAGCTAGTTTGGCTTGGTGTATAGAGCGGTGGTCTGCAGACCGAGGGATCCTGGGTTTGATTCAGGTTAAGGGCATGTGCCGGGGTTGCAGGCTGAATCCCCAGTAGGGGGCATGCCAGAAGCATGGTTCTCTCTCATCATTTATGTTTCTATCTCTCCCTTCCTCTCTGGAATCAATAAAAATATATATTAAAAAATTTGAGACACAGAACCTACACAGAACCTAGAGACAGAAGAACTTCGCTGGAGAGAACATGGCAAAAGATCCTGGACAGAAACTGGCCACAGAACCTAGAGACAGAACCTAGCGAGAGAACCTGGCTGAAGAACCCGGCTACAGAACCTGGCGACCAAACCTGCCTGGAGAACCTAGCGAGAGAACATGGCTACAGAACTTTGCTGGAGATCCTGGCCAGGCTGCTGATCAACTGAACACTGTTTCCGTGTCATTCCTTCTTCGCCGACTCCGTCCACACCTTTGGGGACCCCTGGACCCGCTGGGGTTGGACCCCAGCAGAAAGAGGATTTTATCAAAGTTCGTAACGAACGCGTACGATGTGTTAGTAAAGTAAAACACGGGCGTGTGGGGCTACCGACTGGGATCATCCCTCTAAATGTTTGGAACGGACATAACGTAGAAGTGAAACAGCAGTGCTGTTGGCTGGTCAAAAAAAAAAAAATTAGATATGGGGAAATAAAACATAGATTTGTTTACAGTATGCCAGGTGGTTGTCTTCGCAACCAAAAAAAATAGAAAAAAGGGTGGAAAACACCCTTCTTCAGAGGCATGTTGTACAGTTGATACTTCTCAGTCTTTCCTGTGATTCATCAGGGAATTTTCCTAAAATAAATATTCTGATGCATTTGGTCTGGTGTGGCGCTAGAGATCCTCCATCTCTAACAAGCTCCAGGTGACCTTGGGCCACGCCCTACGTTCCAAGTGTCCCAGTGGGCACGCTAGATTGCAGTCCTACAGATTTCCATTCAAATTCTAGTCCTATTTCATATAATTGGTCACTGAATGCCTGGCGGCCTCTGAGCCCTGGGTAGGTAAGACATGTCCATGCTGTTGCTGAGGTGTTAAGACAATGTCAGCAGTGCTCCAGGCAATACATCAGTATCCAGTGACTAGCAGGTCCCTTTCCTGAATGTTTGAAATTTCATTTGTTCAAACTGATGTTATCAAAAGTGCAATTATGGTATCTCAAGTGTAATGACAATAAGTAGGTCAAGATGCTACCAAAATAAGTCAAAAAAATTAGATGTCATTTCATTTTTATGGCATTTCTCTTAGTATGCGCTCTGACAGAGGTCTCCTTTATAAGCTGAGCATAATGAGAGAGAAATAAATTGCTGGAAAGGCAGTGCAAACATTTGGAAAAGCAAGAGGCTAAAATGCAGTGTGAGGTGGCGGCTTCCTCCCAGGAAATTTTTGTCTGACAACCAATTATAGCCTTGGCAGTAAACAGTGTTCTGGAGAGCTGTAATTCCGTCAGATCAGAGCGGGGAGGGGCAAGGAAGTGGGAGCTGAAGTCTTTCAGATGCATGTAGAAAATAAGTAGAAATGCTTCAAAAACAAAGTGATTAGCATGTATGCCAAGTAGGAACTGAAAATGTTATAAGCAAACCGTGCCTTAGAGGTTATCTCCCTGGTGCATTAATGCATTGCACAGTGCACTCCATCAGAAACACTCAGCTTACCTGAAGAGGAACATCGAACATGCCCAGGTCTGAGCCTGCTCCCAGAACCCGCCTCAGACTGCTGGTTACATCATTTGTCTCTGGATTTCTGGTTGCTGTTCCATAATTATTCTCATCGCTCCTCCTGCTTCACTACTCTGGGTTTATGGACCAAATGGCACATGGCAGCTCCAAAAGGCATCCTAACAACATGAAGCAACATCTTAAAGATTAATGCCTTGCCCTGGCTGGTTTGGCTCAGTGGATAGAGCGTCAGCCTGCGGACTGAAAGGTCCCAGGTTCAATTCCGGCCAAGGGCATGTACCTTGGTTGCGGGCACATCCCCAGTAGGAGGTGTGCAAGAGGCAGCTGATCGATGTTTCTCTCCCATCGATGTTTCTAGCTCTCTATCTCTCTCTCTTCCTCTCTGTAAAAAATGAATAATATATATATATTTAAAAAAAAAAAAAAAAAGATGAATGCCTTGCTAGAAAGAAGCACTTTGAACAGTCATAACTGATCATCAGGCTTGGCTTTGGGTGGGGACCGCTTGAGTTGCATTTCTTAGAGCAATTGTGGGCCCCTGAGGAGAACCCGGCTCACTCTCTCCACTACCTTGTCCACCCTCTGCTAATATGTGATGTGGCATGACTCAGCAATATGTGTTTCCAGTGTGAGTTTTTATAGAACAGCAAAAACTAATGCAAGACTCTATCATATAATCTAATCATGAAAGTTGAAAGAAATAAAAACGAATGCTGCCTTATCCAAATATTTAAGCAACTTGGCATAATTCCAGGCCTGGAATATAATCACCATACTTGGAAATAGTAATAACTTGTGTTTATAAAAGGAGGTGGCAATGAGATTGCATGAGAATCTCAAATATCTTTGGGTCCCATGCCGAATTTGATATTTTCCTGTGATGCTGCCTTCCTTCTGAAGGACAATACTTCTCTAGCAATGGAATAAAATGAAATTCTACTTTTTAATGTTTTTAAGAAACCACCAAAGAAGTTAGTAATAAGGTTAGATAATAATAGGGTAGCTTTCCCTAGAGCCACTTTCCCCTCACTCTCCCTTGATATTCCAGGACACATTTGAGAGTACAGATCCTTAGCAATAGCAGAGACATGTAAAAACATTCTGATCAAAGTTCAGAAGCCCTCAGAGCAGGCCTGTGCCCGTCTGCACGTGGTCCCCAGAATTCAGAGTCTTTAGCCTGGAGGAAGTTACCTAGTACACGGCCAATTCTGTGATTTTATAGAGGAAGACTGAGGCTCAAGGAACTTAACTGATTTGCCCAAGTCAGAAGCTCATCAGACGCATCTCATGGAGACCACACAGGCTCAAGATGACACCAACGTTCTCATGCTCTAATATATGAGCTTTTTAAGTGGTGTGTGGGGGGCTGCTTCTCTCTTTTCCATGTCCCGCATGGAAAAGGAAACAGTCCATTTGCTGAGTGGAGGAGCTGGGGATTAAGAAATTAAAGAAAGACCAAGATGCAGAAATAGATTTTAAGCTGGGGCCAGGTGGGCGCCATCCTCTCTGATGGAGAGGTGGCAAAAGAGGGCTGAGCCACACAGCAGGTTTATTTTAAAGGCCTAGATTTACATATCTAGTTCCGCCCCTGCCTGATTAACATGTCCAGCCTTATTGGGGAAGCATGTTCCCAAGGCGTGGCTCTGCCTATGCTGACAATAATTATAAGAAAATGCCTAGGTGCCTCCCAGGCGGCCCTCTAGTGGTGTGTCTATTTCTATCCTCCAGACACCACTACATTTCCCCACAGATTTCACACCAGGGTCTGAAAAGACCCGCATGATCCAGCAATGGAAAATCTCTCCTTCAAGCTAATCTGCTCCTCCCTAATCCTCTAGATGCACTTCCCTTGGGTCCACTCCTAGGACATCTCCTAAGCTCACCTCTTCCCCACAACAGGTGCAGGTAGAAGTGATTCCTTCTACTACCTCCTCTCCCCGGTTCTCCTCATTACTGGACTTTCTCATGCTTGTGTCTCAGCTGGAACATGTAAGTCTTCATTGAACCTCCTTTGTTACCTTCTCCCACAGCTTCTAGCTACTTTATCCATAGTGCTAATGAATATTAAATATTACTACAGTTTGAGGTTTTTCCACTCCTTGCAGGACCTCTCCGCACACTCCGATGACATGGCTCCTGCTGGCCAGCGCCCCTCCTCTGAGCTCAGAGACATCAGAACCAACAAGCAGCACCCCCTCCTCAGAAGCACATGGGTCCCTTCCTCTAAAGTTTAGAGTCTAAACTAGTAAATACTAAAAATGCCAATCTTTCCATTTGTTTCCCCAAGCACACAGCAAAATGCTTGTGTGGTAACTGCTTCCTGCTATTGCTACCTCTATGATAATTCAAGATTCCTTTTTCATTTGTTTTGTCTTTGACATTACATAATTACATGTATTATGTACTTTATATCTAGTCAACAAGATTTTATATTACATTATTTTCAAAAATAGATGAGCTCTCTGATTACTAATTGGGTCTGACTCATACAAATGGTAAAACAAGAAGATTCAATTCAAGGTGAAATAAGATCTAAATGTAAAAGGCAAAGATATAAAACTGTTGAAGGTAATATCAAAGTATATTTTTAGAAATTAATAGTGGGAATAGATTTCTTATGCAGGACACAAAAAACACACACTAAAAAATATATAAGTAAAATTTACATTAAAATCCATAATTATATTATAATCCAGAATTAACTTCTATTCATCTAAAAGTATCATAAACCAAGTGAAAGTATCAATCAGAGATTGGAAAGCTATTCCCAATATATATTACACACACACACACACACACACACACACACACACACTGATATTTTGAGTTTATTACAAAGGAGTATTATCCATCAATAACTAAAAGACAGACAACCAAGGAGAAAATTGGGCAGAAAAAAACTTGAAGAAGGACTCAAAAAAGAAAAAGGGGGATATTCAAATGGCCATACCACATAAGAAAAGATGGTGTAGGAAATACAGATAAAATTCAAAACAAGATACATTTATTAGTACTTTTGTAAATTCAACAAAATTAAAAGTCCAAAATACAACATATTGTTAAGGATACAACACAATCACATGTCAGTTGATTTTTTGGTAAAAATTGTGGCATTGCCCAGCACATCTAGACATGCACATACCCTTCACTTCAGCCAATCCATTTCTACTCATAAACTAAAGAAGCCACATGTGTGGCAGGGCATATATGCAGGACTCTGACATTCCTTACCCACCCTTCATTTCAAGTTCTTCCTTCTTTTTTTATGGCATGCAAGAGTAGAAAATGACTTTTCCTGCTCTCCTCCAAGTGCTAGGTAAATTGTTGAAAATAAAGCCTGAACCCTATCTGTAAGCATACAGGAAATCAATGGAAGATTCATTAAAGCACAGTATTTCAGGTAATCATAATTTATTTTGTAAAGTATTTTGTGTAACAGGAAACTTTTCAATAATCTTTGCTGTGCTTAAGATAATAATGCCATTAATTAGTTTCTTTGAGAGACTTCCTGGGTATTTTATAAATGATTTCTTTTTCCCACTCCTGGGAAAATAGTCATCAGCATTCAAATTGCAATCAATGCAAGAAACTCTATGGAAGGTGAGTGTCTTCTTCACTTAATGTGTTCCAATTACTCCATGCCTTTAATCCATTTATTTCTGCTGCAGATTGAGAAACAAGCCCAGCTGGTGTGGCTCAGTGGTTGAGCAATAACCCAGGAACCAATAGATTGTGGTTCAAGTCCTGGTCAGGGCACATGCCTGTGTTGTGAGCTCCATTCTCAGAGGGGGCATGCAGGAGGAAGCCGATCATTGATTCTCTCTCATCCTTGATGTTTCTATCTATCCCTCTCCCTTCCTCGCTCTCTAAAAATCAATAAAAATATATATTTTTAAAAAGAGTGAGAATTAAGTAGGGAAGGATAATTCAGGCAAGTTCTTGGCCTGATGGATCAGAAGAGATTTGGACATAAAAATATCAAAGGAACTAATATCAATAAAGGCCAAGTGCCCTAGCTGGTTTGGCTTAGTGGATAGAGCAATTTCTATATCACAGTTGCAAAGTATAATAGTAAATGATTGACTTTGGAACACTCTCATTCATAAAATTGCCTAAATGTAAGTATTATTCAAAGGGAGTTTTCCTATAACTTATCTCTAAAACATTTTGTAAGGGTCTAATATGTGAAATGCATACTAATATGCATTTGCCTATTTCATTTTTTATCTATTTAGATAGCCCTTAACCTATGAAAATATGAGTCATAACAAAATTGTATAAGACCCTAATAAAATAAATATAAGATTAACTCATTCATTATAGAATAGGAGAGGAAGAATTGTATTCTAATATTTGTTTGTTACTTGAGGTAATTCTCAAACAATCCTATATAATAAAAGGCTAATATGCAAATTGATGGGATGGGGGAACGACCAGTCACTATGATGTGCACTGACCACCAAGGGGCAGATGCTCAATGCAGGAGCTGCCCCCTGGTAGTCAGTGCACTCCCACAGGAAGCTGAGCTCATGGCTGGCGAGCACAATGGTGGTGACGGGAGCCTCTTCCGCCTCTACAGCAGTGCTAAGGATGTCCAACTGATGGCTTAGGCAGGGAGCAGGCCTAAGCCCGCAGTCAGACATCTCCCAAGGGCTCCTGAACTGCAAGAGGGCACAGGCTGGGCTGAGGGCACCCCCCACCCTGAGTGCACACATTTCATGCACTGGGCCTCCAGTCTAAATATTAGTAATTATAATAAAACAAAATGTTAACATTTATTGCCTATTCTTTCAGGCATTGTGGCTAAATGTGACACAGATGTGACCTTATATACTCCTCACAGCAGTCTTATGGAGAAAGGTGAAATATTTTCTTTTTTATAGATGAAGAAACTGATATCAAGAAAGGCCAAGTGCCCTAGTTGGTTTGGCTCAATGGATAGAGTGTCAGCCTGCAAACTGAAGGTCCCGAGTTCAATTCCAGTCAAGGACATATGCCTGAGTTTCGGGCTCAAACCCAGTAGGGAGCATGCAGGAGGCAGCCAATCAATGATTCTCTCTCACCATTGATGTTTCTATCTCTCTCACCCTCTCCCTTCCTCTCTGAAATAAATAAAAATATATTTTTTTAAAAAGGCCAAGCTACTTGTTTAACTTTACATTGATTGAAGAGGAGCAAGAAACTCCAATAGACTGTTTGCTCTTTCTCTCTCTCTCTATATATATATATACCTTCAGCCTCTTAAATTTTGTGAATGTCTGGTGTCTGTCAAGACAGTATCAGATGCTGGGAATTGATTGTGAAATTCCCTCATGGTGCTCCATTATCATCAAGAATATAAAATAGAGGGGGAAATTGCAAAAAAAAAGTGAAATAATCTCTAAGCTTACATGTGTACAACATACCTTCGAACAGAGCAAAGCAAATAATGTGCTGTTTTGGGGAAGGGTGAGCCAGAGAATGTTGAACTCACTCTGGAATGATGAGAAGGAGTTTGCAAAGCTGAGAACAAGGAAGGATACAAAAACCAAAACTCAGATAGATCAAAGGTTTGTAGATAGAAGAGTAAAGGACTTATTTGAGGAGTAGTCAGCATTTTTACTTTAAGTGCCTTCACATTTAAGGGAAAAGATGTTGAAAGAAGGGACACAAAGGTCAGAGTGAAGAATATATATTTTAAAAGAATGTCTATAGACTCATGGATACAGAGAACAGACTGACATGTCAGAGGGGAGGGCAGTTGGGGGACAGAGTGCCAAAGGTGAATGGATTAAACAGTAGAAAACGGTAGTTACAGAATGGCCCCAGAGATGCGGGTTGCAGCATGGGGAATATAGTCAGTAATGTCGAGATAACTTTGGGGCCATGGGGGGAACACTCTGTATAGCACATGGTTTTAAAGTCACTTTTCTGTACATATGAAACTTGGGATGCCAGACCGTCAAAAATGCAGGATGGTATTGAATGTAAACTGTGATTGAAAAGTAAAAAAAAAAAAAAAAAATTAAGATAAAGACTGTCTGATAGTACCAGCTAGTGGAAGCTATAGTCTACTCTAAATAGTGTGGTAAAACACTACTAATTTATTACCACATTAATTACCACAACATTTGCAAGGACTCCAAGGCTCTCCCTACTCAAAGTGTGGTCTTGCAGCCTTCGCATCATCTGGGACCTTTGAAATTCAGGACCTCAGCCTGGAACCAGACCTACTGAAACTGAAGCTTCATTGTCAAGACAGCATGAGGGCATATGGATGCACATGACATTTTGAATAGCATTCACTGTATAGAAACAGTGATTTCTAAGGGGAACCCATGAAAAGTTATGTGATTGGTTCAAGATACAAGGTAGCACATTTCCTATAGCAGGAAGCTAGTTGGCACATAATTCAACTAAATGTGGGTCAAGGTTTCCACACGTGGTGACTCCTTGGGTCAGGAAAAGTCGAGCATGGGTATCTTCCCCCAGAAAGATGGGCCAAGTTGAAATGCTGGGGCTCTGGAGACAGTGTGAGTCTTGACCCTCTGCACCTCAAGTGTAGCAAGAGGCAGTGCTTGGCAGCAAATTGGTGTCTGGATGAAGCAGATGGAAAAGAGTCATTGGCATTTATTAAGGCTCTGTGTTTTGGAGAACACTTTACATGTGCTTTCTCACTTTAGCCTCATTTTACCAGAGAGGGACTCGAGGCTTGGAGATAACAAATGATTTTCCCAGGTGTGACTACAGCAATAATACTGATAGTAATTGTCTAGCTAGCACTTACTGTTCATGTACTATGTACAAAATATTGTGTTAGATGTTTTTGTACCCAGTATCTCATTTAATTTCCACTACAATCTTGTGAGAAGATATTATTCCTCCACTTTATAGCTAAGGAAATGAAATAATAGACAGTTTAAATGACTTGGTCAAGATCACATAATTCATCACTACTTATGTTTGAACATAGGTCTGTCTGACTCAAAATCCCACATCCATTCCTCAACACCAAATAACTGCAAAGGCGATCGTTTGTCCATCAGCAACCTTAAATGACATCAAAGATATTCTCACTTCTCTCATAAACTTTCACAGACACACACAAAAAGAAACCTTTTCAGATGAATAGTTATAAATAGCAAGATTTCTAAGATTTACAAGTGAGATTATTGATTTACTATTTGGTAAAATGTGTCCCTCAGCAAAGATGAAATAAGCATACCTTTGTTGATGAAGTTACCTTCACTGATGGGTGGCTACTTGGATATCACTACCACTTCTGTCATGCAGAGTCTCACACTAAAAAGTGCAAAAATACTTACAAAGATATTATTAAGGACATAAGTATTTTCGAATAAACCTCCAAACCAACTCCACACTCATATATCAAGGTCTCCAGTTCCCCAGTCACACTACAGCAAAATTGATGTATGTGTCTCATTCACACAGCACAGGTGCTTGTGCTAGAGGGCAGGTGATTTAGAGAGAGTGTAGGGGTTTGGTTCCTCACAGCGTTCTGTTTGAATCCCCAATTCCCCACCTCAGAGTCACGTGGCCCCCGACAAGTTCTTTAGTACTCCCCAAATCATGATTTCCTCCACCATAAAACAAGCATTTGTGTTACCTCAGAGGATGATTCAACACAACCACAATGAAAGGAGACTGGTGAATGGATGCTCATGGCTGGTCCTTCCTTCCGCATTAACTCTGGTGTCTCACATAGTCAGGAATTGAAAGATACGTGCTTCCATCTTGAAATCATTATATCCAAGCAGACACCACAAATTGACAAGGAAATGCAAAATTCTGAGCAGTTGTCATAATCTCTAGTTTTTTTGTTTTAGTCCATTAAATGTGTATTGACCAATTTGATGACCTTGAATGGCACATTTATTTTCATTGCAGTTAGATCATGCAGCGTAGGCCCAGGCCGACTTACAAAGAGTGAGATGAGTTCAAACCCTTATCCCCATCCACTTTCTACAGCTGCACACCCTCCCCCGACTTTCAGTTACATTATCTGAGGTGCTACTCGTTTGTGGCAACACAAGATCTCCCCTTTCTGTCTTGAGTGATCCATGGTCTATTTCTTTCTTAATGTTTACTTAAACATCCTTTACATATACCTGATATCAATGCGGTATTAGAGTAAAAATAATTATTTTTATTTTTAATTTTTTTTAATTTTGTTTTATTGCATAAAGTATTACAAAGAGTATTATATATGTCTCCTTTTTTTTGTCAAGAAGGGGAAAAATAGAGTAAAAGTAATTTAATTTTAAAAATTCACAGTAAGAACAAGTAACCTCTAGTGAATTTTCACCGTTCTCTTTAACCCAGATCACTGGCCCTTTAACATGCAGTTTGGTAAAAAATTAAATCTACATCCAATGGTGGGATTTTCCTAGCTTAGAGTAAGAGATGCTTTATTCGTCTTCTTAAAATGTATATTGGTCAGTGTAGCTTTCATATAAGAGACTTTGGTAATTTAAAAGTACCTGGAGAGAACAAAGCCTGGGGTAGCAATAACTCACGTTGGGTGTTAAATTGAACGTGTCTTTGGAACAGATAATCTGAACTTACCATCATATCACATGGACAGTGCGTGAAGAAACAAATGCCATCGGGGCCTGTGAGCATATCCATCCTCCAGAATGGAGAGCAAACGAAGTTTTTCGTTTTAGTCCATTAAATCTGTGTTTACCAATTTGATCACTTTGAAAGGCATTTATTTTCCTGGCAGTTAGATCATGCAGAGTAGGCCCAGGCCGACATACTAAGTGTGAGATAAGTTATATTGCTCTCCCTAGAAATCCTGTGCCCTCTTCAGACAGTGTCCTACTAGATAAGCCATGTTTACTCCAGGAAAGGAGGCTTTCATTGGCAATGTACCTGGCATATTTGACTCTGAGCTGCCACTCAGTAGCCTGGCAAAGGCAGCTGATGGTTACAATTTTCCATTTGCATGAGTCTAAAATCATGACCTCCATGGACACCAGTGACATATGATTAACCCTCATTTCTATAATGCCACCGAGTTTGATGCCTGGAATTCATTGATGAGGGCTTGGCAATCTGCTAATGGCCTTTGCTCCATCTGGAATGTGTCAGCTCCTTTGTGAAGAGAAAAAGAAAATGCAAAGATAGTTTTCTAACAGTATCATGCCAGTGTGTGAGGGAGCTGATAGACTCACCCCTTCCAGAATAACTTTTTATATATATTTTACTCCTATTCAGGCATGCGCCCCATAATGGCGTCTTGGTCAAATAAGAACTGCATACATGACAGTGGTCCCATAAGATGACAATGGAGTTAAAAAGTTCCAATTGCCTAGTGACCCTGTAACTGACATAATGCAGGAACACATTTCTCATGTGTTTGTGGTGAAGCTGGTGTGAACAAACCTACCACATTGCCAGTCGTATGAAAGAATAGCAATAAAACTATGCACAGCACTTAATGCTTAATAATGATAAAGAACCATGTTACTGTTTTATGTATTTACTACACTATACTTTTTTCACTTTACTTGAATTCATGACACTGATGGTTATGATACTGATTGATACGCCTTATAGAAAAACACCCCAACCTACTTCTGATGTTAACAACATTGCTGGTTTATTTTTTATCATTATTTTAGAGTATACTCTTTCTACTTATTAAAACAAAATTTGCTGTAAAACAGAAGGCCAGGTTATGTCCGCAGTAGTCTCATACATTTTATATTTACCCTGTCTCTTGATTGCATTATTGTCTCTTGTGCTTGATTTAATCTTGTGTTGTTTTGTACAGTAACAGGCAGTACAAGCTTGTAGCCTATGAACAATAAGCTATATCATATATCATAGTTGTACCATCTAGGTTTGTGTAAGTGCACTCTATGATATTCGCACAACAACAAAATCACTTAACATTTCTCAGAACGTATCCCCGATGTTAAGCAGTGCATGACCTGATCATAGTCTAATTCCAATACATACTGATCCTAACACCAGAGATAAATTTCTCCAAATTTCTGAAAGTGAACATGACACATTTAAATATCTTTAATATATACATCCAGACACTTGCCAAATACATTAGTCTCTGCATGATAAGAATAACCCAGCACACACCCAGTATTCAAGGACTTAGTGTCCTGAAATATCTTTGTTGCTTTTATTTTATTTTATTCCATTCTTTCTTCCTGGGAATAAAATGCCTACTTACCCTAATATCTTTGCTTTTGTCCTGTCAGAAAAACTCAAGTCAAGTATTTACCACCATTTAGCCTCCCCAAATCTCTTCTATTTGAAAACATAACAGGCCAATAAGAACCCTGGCCTTTGGAGTTTAAAATGCAAGGAAGGCTTCTGATGACCAGGCCTTGCATGGTCTTCTGATCCTGTGAGAGGAGTTTAGATGCAGGAGAGGCCGGTGGGGAAAAGGGGGTCCATGGAGAGGAATGCATAGGTGACTGGAGGAGACAGCTCCAAGCCACCAGCTTGTTTACAACAATGTTACAAGAGAAGGGGAAGAAGAAGAGGGGGCCACCAGGTGAGCTTTGAAACTGATCCCAGCCTGGGAAGGGTCCATTAGAAAACAAAGCTCACATTGTGTTCTGTGTAAATGGATCGCCCCCTGAAGCACAACTCCTCACAGAGTAAGGGTGGTCAGGCTACAACACAGAGTGCCCCTGAGATAGAATGAAGTGAGAGAAGGCAGGTAAGTCATGGCCAGAGCCCATGTGGAGGCGAATGGAGCTTGAGCAGGGTGGTTGAGACTGGAAGGAGGGGACAGATCTGGGAAATCCTTTGGAAGCAGAAAGGAGCCCATAAGGACTTTTGATGAAATGGCAGGGTGAGGAAGAGAGCAGGGACCAGTGCTTTTGGAGTTGTGAATTGGATAATGTCAGAGAAAAGAAACACCACTTTCCAAGTTATCGAATTTATTTTATTTTATTTTATTTTATTATTTTATTTTATTTTATTTATTTTATTTTATTTATTTTATTTTTTATTATTTTATTTTATTATTTTATTTATTTTATTTTATTATTTTATTTTATTTATTTTATTTTATTTATTTTATTTTATTATTTTATTTATTTTATTTTATTTTATTTTATTTTATTTTATTTTATTTTATTTTATTTTATTTTATTTTATTTTATTTTATTTTATTGCTTAAAATATTACAAAGAGTAGTACATTTGTCTCCTTTTTTTCCCCCTTGACCTTCCCCCAGCCTCCTCTACGCCCCCAGTGTCTTGTGTCCATTGGTTATGCTTATATACTTGCATACAAATCCTTTGGTTGATCTCTTACCTCGCCCCGCCCCCCCAAGTTATAGAATTTTAGATTTGTGTGTAGATTTAAGCACTCAGTAGATGGCTTTTGACATGGCCCGCCTCACATGCCAGCGAGGCACCCACAAAGGTTGCTGGCTAGTCATGTGTGGGTCAGGCCACGCTCAGAGTGGCACATTGAGAATGCAGGCACATCTAAGCTCATTTACACGGAGAAGCAGTTGCAGCCCCGGAGAGGAGTGAACTAGAGGTAGTGTACAGGGGGCGCTTATGTACTTGAGAGAACCATGGGCAGGACCTCCTGCAGCAGCGAGGAGAAAGGCCTCAGAGGCAGAGCGCAGAGCAGGGGGGAGAACTGGCGGATTTCCTGAACTGGAGGCCAGAGAAGGAGAGGCCCAGGAGCGCAACAGTGTTTAATGCAACAGAACAAAAATGGAGATGGATGCCGAAACCGGTTTGGCTCAGTGGATAGAGCGTCGGCCTGCGGATTGAAAGGTCTTAGGTTCGATTCCAGTCAAGGGCATGTACCTGGGTTGCGGGCACATCCCCAGTAGGAGATGTGCAGGAGGCAGCTGATCGATGTTTCTCTCTCATCGATGTTTCTAACTCTCTATCTATCTCCCTTCCTCTCTGTAAAAAATCAATAAAATATATTTTTTAAAAAAATGGAGATGGAGAAAAATGTTTCTTTTGTTTTGTAATTTTTTTCTGTTTCTTCTTTTAAATCTTATTTTTTTCTTATCACCTATTTCAGTTTTCCTCATTCTGGTATATGTTGTTCATTCATAGCTTCTTACTTATTCTAACTATTTAAAATATTAACTTATAGTAGCCTATTGTTTTGGGAGCATTCTTCTGGCATAATTTCATGGTTTGAATCATTCTTCTTTTATTCTCTTTTCCTTATAATAACTTAAAATAAGTTTGTATGGAAATTGGCCAGGGTCTGTCTCATCCTCTTCTCCCGATCCTCCATTCTCCTCCTCCTCTCTCTTCTCTGGTGTTTCCCTATACTTCTGAGGAAGGCAGATGGGTCAGAACAGAGTTTCTAGCATTGTAGGTCTAGAGCTCCCTCTCCTGTCATTTTTTCAAAGTAATAACAAAAAAATATGACCTTGCATTTACTGGTAATGTGGCTTCTGCTCCTTTTTCAACCATATCCTTTGCTTCTACTGCAGCTACTCAGATAAATTTGAGTTTTCTCTCAGCAGATTCTCATCATTGTGGGAAGCTTCATTTCATTAGCTTGGAGGGTCCATGGGGCCCAGACGTCTCCAGCACTCTCAGACCTCACTGCCAAACCCCAGGCCTCACCAACAGAATGGCTAGGTGGCTGCTCCACAGTGGACTCAACAGGCGTCCCATGGGAGTTTTGGGCAAGCTGGGGGTACCACTGGGCTTTGGGAATCTTATTTTAATATTAAGTGAATAAAAATTTTTCATTGTACTCCATAATTTGCACTTGATTTGTTCTGAATGTCAATAAAATGTTCTGAATGTTATCACTGAGTAAAATTGACACTTCAGGAGGCTGCACCCTACCTGTGACCTCACATGAGCCTGCATGTAGCATGTAACCCTGACTGACAGGTCATAATATGTTTCAGTACAGTCGTGGGGACATTGGCTAGACTTTGGTGAACAGTGCTGTGTATCCTGCTTTTAAGAATATATATAACCAACACAAATTGTTTGGCAAAGGAAGAGATAGAGATGAGATTTTAGAGAGAAAATTGAATTGAAGGAAAGAAGGAACTTTTTTGGAATTAAGGAGACTTTAATACATAATTTTAAGTATGAGAAGAATTAGGAGAGGTGAGATTGAAAAGGCAAGTATTGAATAAAGACTATAGTCCAAATGAATAAAATTCAAAGAATTTTAAAAGACTTTTTATAAAGAGATTCATTTTGAAATAATCTCTCTCTCTCTCTCTCTCTCTCTCTCTCTCTCTGTCTGTCTCTCAGACATACACAGGAATACCCCTCCTTTGTGATAGCAAATTATCATCAAACATTTGTTTGAAGATCTAATACTGGGATCCAATTACTTTAGGAAGGACTCACAGAGAGATCTTTGTTTTATTGATTGGAGAACGTTTATTTCCTGCTTTTTTGCACATGAGTTTTATTCTCTCTTTCTCAGTGCCAGTCCTAGAGAAGAAATTAACTTCTATGTGATGTGACAAATGTGAGCTTTTGGTGGGGAAAGAAGTGAAGATCAGTTCCCTTTCGTCCAGCACCAGTGACACCTTTGAATGAGTAGCCACCATTCTGCACATGGGACATAAGCATTAGAGCAGTGGTTCTCAACCTTCCTAATGCCACGACCCTTTAATACAGTTCCTCATGTTGTGGTGACCCCCAACCATAAAATTATTTTCGTTGCTACTTCATAACTGTAATTTTGCTACTGTTATGAATCATAATGTAAATATCTGATATGCAGGATGTATCTAGGCAACCCCTGAAAGGGTCATTCGACCGCCAAAGGGGTTATGACCCACAGGTTGAGAACGGCTACATTAGAGGAAGAACATACACAGGAATGTGAAAGCTAACGGAGGGAAAGATTTAACATGAAGGAGGTGCTAGCTGCGCTCCACTCATCCACTCTGTAGACAGGATATTGTTCTGCAAATGTGTCTGCCTGAGCCCAGATCCATGTGTGACCTAAGCTTGAGGACAACCTGGCTGATTCTACACAAGATCTGTCTGGTCTGCAGCCAAGTCCAGCTCTTAGGACTACGGCAGTGCCTACAATGAATATTCTTCCTTCTGTTTATTAAACATTGTATTCAGTCACCGAAGCTTTAGCCTTTAGGGAGTAAACAGAGTAAACAAGTGAGCAGATTAGGTTTTTATTAAACCCAAAATTGCATGGCTCAGCTGAATAAGCTCCAATTTATCCTTCCTAATTGAGAAAATGTTTAGGCCAATAAGTACATTTTGGTTACAAGGAAATTCCACCTGACCAGTTAACAACAAAGCCTTGGAAAATATAAAAATTCCATGTCACACCAGGCTTGGGTGATGTTATTTCTGTATTTTTAAACCAACACTGATCCCAAGGGATAATTTGGGGGGGGGAGTGTTAATCATGGATTTGTGGTGTTTGAAGTTTTCCATAAAAAAAAAAGAAATTATGGAAAGCATTCTGAGTAAGATGGCATATTGAACTAATTATTTGAGGCATCTTTTTATACTCTAAACATACAATAATGAGGCACAAATTGAGAAATAGAAAACCAAAAAGATGGCTGTGTTAAAATCAAGAAAAGAATGCACAGAACAGAAATATTGAGTGACACTCACATGTGGACTCTAAATAACAAAACAAACTCATAAAAGGAGTGGATCCAGAGACTTGAAGCATAAAACAGGAGGGAAGGAGAGGGAGGATAGGTGGGTGGGAGTTAATCAACAAGAACCTTATATTCATATACGCATGGCACACGGACACAGACAATGGGGTGGTGGTCCTGGGGCAGGGGTGGTTGGGAGTGGGGGTTGGAGAGGGGGCAGGCTGGAGGGGGTCAATGGGAGAAAAAAAGAGGCATATGTAATACTTTTAACAATAAAGAAAAATGTTGTGAGCCATGAAGTCAAAATTAAAAAAAAAAATTCTACAAAAAGGAAATATAGAGTGACATTCACAGCTGAAGCCATACACCAGGCAGTTCGAGGAAACCAAGGCAGAACATGGTAGCTGAGAGTTAAGCTATTCATAGGTAAAAACATAAAGAAGAGAGAATGTGGTCTCTCAAAATATAACACAGTGTAAAATACTCATTAACCCTTCTGGGGGAAGAATCTGTCTTGTGCTATTAATGTTAGGCTTAATCTCAAGACTTGCTCAAGCCAATGAAATGTGAGCAAAAGTGATGGCTCTTTGTGGAAGAAGCTTTAGGATCTAATGACAGCTTCTCCATTCCTATTGGTCAAGAAAGAGAATGTCCATAGGCCTGGCTCTCAGAATGAAGATGAGGAAGAAAAACAGCCACAGAACCCACAGTGGAAATGCATGTGAAATAAAACTTGTTTGTTTGTTTTTTTAATGCCAGAGAAATTGTGATGTCATTGATCACTGCAATTTAACCTACTTTATTCTGACTAATACTTGGTCCTGAGAAGACTTAATATTCAGCCTAACAAATCCTAATACCTGCACTTGTAAAGTGTACACGTGTAGAAGGAGGGTTTGTCACTGGGCACCAAGGAGAGTTCCAGTTCCTCGGCAGCTGCAGGCCCAGGGAGGTGGCAGGAAGAGACCCGAAATGAGACTGAAAGGGGATGCCTCCCAGCCAGGTGACCATCACTGCCCACCCCTAATGCTGCCTCAGCACAGGCATATCCGAGAACACTGCACATTTGTAGGGACTTCAGACCACAAAATCGTAGGTAGAAAAAGTGAGCATAAACAGAGAGGAAAAAGTGAAAATGAAATAAACAATATCCTATTCAAAAATAAGCCAGTAAATCCAAACATCAAAACTAATGATGAAATCCAGTGTTAGAATCGCTTCCATCATCTCCAACACACAGAACTCCCAATGGAATGATACATTTTTTTTTAGTTACAGAAGAATGTTTCGGGGGGGAAAAATATAGTTCAGTTTTTTTTTTTAAAAAAAAAGGGATATTACAGGTGGATTTTAGAAAGAACCTATTAAGTATTCAGAGAATAAAAACATCATCATTATGAAAAAATATTAGTCACAATGTAAGAAAGGTTAGTAAATTGGAAGATAATAATTTAAAATTTCATTCAGAATGTAATAGCAAGACCAAGACCAAAAAAAGTCCCAAAACAATTGAAATATCATATAAGAGATATGAAGATTAGACTAAAGTTTCCAATATGCAGCAAAAGAAATACTAGAAGGTTGGAAATAAAAGAAATGACAGAGGCAATATTTTAAAACATAACAGGTAAATATTTTCATAATTAATGAAGATACAAATCAAGTTTAAAATGCCTTTTGAGTATCTAACAAGAAAACGAAAGATAAATTTACACCAACATGTGTTTTACTGGAACTTTAGGAACCTTTAAAAGCTATCAGAGAGAACTATTCCCAGAATGGCGATGTAAGGAACCTTGATATTCTGCTCCTCCACAAAATCCATGGGACCATGTTAAAATCCTAAAAATAAACTCTTTCAGAACTTTGGAAATTAACCAAAAGCTTGCAACAATCCAAGGAGAATTTATTCAAGAAAAGGCCAAATCTTTGTAATAACAGCAAGATTTGTACCCTTCTAAGTAACTCTGTTCCTATCCCCCTCTCCCTGTCTCTATGGAAGTTGTAAGGTTACAATCTAGAAGCAAGGGAAGCTGTGAAGAAAAGAAGCCTGCCCACCACTGGGAAAGGTGGAAAGGGTTTGGAGATACCCACCCCCACCCCTGAAGTCCAAAACTGGACAGTTTTCACTATTAGACTTGTCCCAGGCACAGGACTAGTCTTTATTTGATCAGTCTCAGAGCTCGCTTAGTGAGGAAAGCCCAATGCCTAGGAATTTTGTCAAGTTAACCAGCAGTAATTGTTTCACATTATTTCTGCTGCCTAAGGCAGCAATACAAATAGGGGCGACCAAGAAGCTGGGCAGAAAACAAAAAAAAAAGACTATGTGGCGAGTAACTGTCTGTAGCGGGCCTTGGGAAGCTCCAGCATATTGTCGGGGATCTAGAATACGATGCACATGTGTAGGGCTGTGCACACGTGAAGGAAATCTCCGAAAAGTCCTAATCTCTCAGTGAGTTTTTGCAAAATGCAAGAAGGCAACAGCAGGGTTGTGGAGCATTGAGGGCCTGTCCCAACACACACACACACACACACACACACACACACACACACGTGTTTGGCAAAAGAAGGGGAACATTGATTCAAAATATTTAAAATGTGTTAAAATTAGCTGACTATTAAGTTGATGGAGAGGAGACTTCAGTGGCTTCACTGAAATGGCAAAGAATATAGACTTTAAAGAATTATTTCAGGTAAGTCACCAAGCAAAGAGCAAACAAAAAGCAGCAATGAACAGAAGTAACAAAATGATGTTTGAGGGTGAGCGTGAATTTAATTTCCAGAATTTCCACCTTACATTATTTAAAATGTCAAGTTTTAAACAAATAATTGTACACTACACAAGGACACGCACAACATGCACACACAAGACAGTATGGCCTATAAAAGAAAAAAGCAAAACAGTCAATAGAAATCTCTGTGAGGCAGCCCAGATACTGGACTTAATAAAAATATTTAAATTCAACAATCATAAATATGTTCAATGAACTACAGGAATGTCCATCAAAATAATTAAGGGAAATAATGCGAGCAAGGCCTAGCAAATAGAGGTTATAAATAACAATGTAAAAAGTGTTTCAAAGGAATCAAATACATAATGTGTCATTGAAATGTGCAACAAATGAAGTGATAAATTTACTAGAGGGCTTTAACAGGAGATTTCTGTAGGCAGTAGAGAAAACCAGAGAACTAGAAGATAGATCATTTGAGATTACCTATGTTGAGAAACAAAAATAAATAAGAATTAATAAAAATTAACAGAGTCTCAGAAACCTATGGGACACCATAAATCATACTAAAATATGCATACTGAAAGTGCCAGAAGGAGAGGAGAAAAAACACAAAGCAAAGGTAATATTTGAAGAAATAATGACGGAAAAATCCCCAAATTTATTGAAAGACATTAATTTACACACTGAAGAGTTCAATGAACTTCAAAGAGGATAAACTAAAGAGATTTTAATCTTGACACATCATTATCAAACTCTCAGAAGATAAAGACAAAGAGAAATTCTTGAAAACCTCAATAAAGAATGAGTCATCAGATACAAGATATCTTCAATAAAATTATCAGCAATTTCTTATCAGAAGACATAGAGGTCAGGATGCAGTGAGATGACACTAAATGTTGAAAGAAAAAGACAGCAAGAAGTCTATATTTAGCAAAAGTATCCTTCAAAATGGAGAGAAAAATAAAACATTACATATGAGAGAGAGAGAGAGAGAGAGAGAGAGAGAGAGAGAGAGAGAGATTTTTACTATCAGACCTGCTCTACAAGATATAAGTACTAAAGTGAGTCCTTCAGGCTAAAATAAAAGAATATTGTGTAGTTCCTCAAATCCACATTAATAAATTAGGAGCAACAATAAATCTAACTACATAGATAAATAGTAAATAAAGTATAATTTTGGTAACTTATATTTTCCTATGTGATTTAAAAAACAACTACATAAAGCAGTAAGTATAAAACTTTATTGGTGATATTATGATGTGTAAAGAAGTAACCTGCATGATAATAGTGCAAAGGAGGAGGAAAAAATGGACCTATGCCTAAGCAAAGTTTTTATATACTACTAGAAGCCCAGTGCACGAATTCATGCACCAGTGGGGTCCCTTGGTCTGGCCTGCAGGATCAGGCCAAAACCGGCTATCCATCATCCCCCAAGGGGCCCCAGATTGCAAAAGAGCTCATGTCAGGCTGAGCGACCCCACGGGTGCACAATTGGGGCTGGGGAGGGACACGGGAGGTTGGCCAGCCGGGAAGGCACTGTGGGAGGGCTTCAGGTCGTGTCTGGCCCATCTTGCTCAGTCCCAATTGACTGGACCCTAGCAGCAAGCTAACCTACTGGTAGTAGCTTCTGCTTCCTGGTGGTCAGTGCATGTCATAGCGAGCTGTTGACCCGTCTTAGCATATCATTAGCATATTATGCTTTGATTGGTTGAAGGGATGACTGGACGACCAGACACTTAGCATATTAGGCTTTTATTATGTAGGATTGAAATTAAGTTGTGATTAATCCAAACTAGGTTGTTTTAAGATGTTTAGTGTAATATACAGGTCATAGACTTCAAAAATAAAAATTTAAAACCTATAGATTAATAGATGGCAATAAAATAATACCTTAAATATATCTAAAAATATCTATTACAAAATAAGGTTGTGATGAAAGAATATGGAGCAAAGAAAGACAAGCAATTCACAAAAATAAATAACAAAGGCTAAATAATTTCTGTCTTATTGGAAATTACATTCAATGTAAGTGGGTTAAACATTCTGATTAAAAGGCAGATATTAGCAGAATGGATTAAAATAAATGACCCAAGTCTTTGTCATCTATAGGAAGCACATTTAAAATTCAAGTATCTAAACTGATTAAAAGTAAAATAGGAAAAAATACTATGCAACCATTGAGTGGCTATACTAAAATAACATAAAATAAACTTTTAATAATATGAAAAGACACACAGAATGAGAAAAAATATTTGCAAATTTAATAAGGAACCTTCATACAGGATATATATGGAACTCTTACAATTCAACAATAAAAAGGCAAACAGCTCAATTAACAAATGGGCAAATAATTTGAATAGACATTTCTCTATATTTTATATATATATAGCCCTTAAACATACAAAAATATGCTAACAATCATTAGATCTTATAGAAATGCAAATCAAAACCATAGTGAGATATCACTTCTTGCACATTACAATGGCTAAGATAGATTTTTTTTTAAAGATGATAACAAGTACTGTGGAAGATGTAGAGAAATTTGAACCCTCAAGCATTTCTGGTAGAAATGTAAAAGTTTGAGCTGTTTTGGAAAATTCTTTGTAGTTATTCAAAATGTTAAACATGGGGTTATCATCTGATCCAACAATTCTACTCTTAATTATATACCCAAAAGAAATGAAAACATATCTATGCATAAAAATGTATACATGAATGTTCCTAATAGCATTATTTCATAAAAGCCTAAATTTGGAAACAATCCAAGTGTTTATCAACTGTTGAATAAATAAACAATATTTGTTATATCTATCCCTATAATATTATTTTGTAATAAGAAGAATGATACAAGCTGCAACATGGGTGAACCTTAAATGCATTATGCTAAGTGAAAGAAACAGAAATAAAATGTATAAACAAACAAAAACCCTATATTGTATGATTTCATTTAAATGCTATATCCAGATTAGACAAATCCATGTAAACAGAAAGCAGTTTAGTGATCATTAAGGAATGGAGATGGCTTCTAGTAGATATGAGATTTCATATTATAGTAATAAAAATATTCCAAAATTAGATAATTGTGACAGGTTTCACAACTCTGTGTATAAAAAACCGACTTGAGCATATTCAAATTACATACCATGTGAATTTCATGATATGTAAATTATATTTCATTAAAGCTATTAATAAAAATATAGAAATATAATTTTCTTTAAAACTGGATGAAAATAAGAATGATATCAAAGTAATTTTCATTATATTGAACTCCAGAACATAGCAAAAATACTTTTAAAGCACTGAGGAAATATCATTCTAGAATTGTATGCAAAACTACCTATCTAGAGTAAAACAAAATAAATACACTTTCAACATTTTTAGAGGCCATCAGAGTCTACTAAATCTTGAACTTTTACTGAAAAAAAAGTCCTTTAATAAGAAGCAAAATGAATGTAATATACTAGGACTTCAGCAAGGATGATATGATTGACTTTTAAAAATCCTATATACCGAAAATAGTCTCTTGGGACATATAACGGAAAATTAATGCTATATACAATAGCAACAGTGTCTCTAAAATGGTTAGGCAAAAAAATTAAGAAATGCGAAGGATTAATATAGAGAAAATAGAGATAGATAATATATATAAATGGTCTCATAAAACAAAAACTAAATAAAATAATATTGTATGTTCTCAAGAGGGAGGACTCAATTTTGTGAAGATATAAATGTTCTTTTAATTAATAATTCCAATACTGTTTCAATAAGATTTTCATAAAACTTAACAAATTTATCAAGAGTTTACTGAAGGGCAGAAATAAGTAATAAACTGATGAAGGGACTTGCCTTACCTGATATTAAGATATATGATAAACCTATAACTATGATAATGTAGAAGTAAAATAAAATGTAGACAAATGAGCACCCCTATATAGAATATTGATATAAGATAAAGATAGCCATGAATAACATTTAAAAAATACAAAATAGTGCCCCTTATTGTTTGGCTTTATAAAAGTTATATTTTTATTGATTTCAGAGAGTAAAGAAGAGAGAGAGGGAGAGATAGAAACAGCCACAATAAGAATTATTGATTGGCTGCTTCCTGTACACCCCCTACTAGGCATCTAGCTCAAAACCCAGGCATGCGCCCTGACAAGGAATCAAACTGTGACCTCCTGGTTCATAGGTTGAAGTTCAACCACTGAGCCACCTCTGTCAGGCTACCATTTATTGTAAACCTAAAACCCTCCATGAGGATGATGACCATGAAGGATGACATCAGGGTTTTTTTTTTTAAATCCTCACCTGAGGATATTTTATATTTTTCCATTGATTTTTTTAGGAAGAGTGAAAGGAAGGAGGGATGGGGAGAAAGAGAAACATCGATATGAGAGAGACACATCGATTGGTTGCCTGCTGCACATGCTTCCAGTGAGGGTTAAGTAAAATAACATATTTAAAGTGACTGGTTCAAGCTAGGACCTGTATACATATTATTTCCACCTTTCTCTTTTTGGATGATGGACATTTTATTCTCTTTAGGTAATATGGCATCAAGAAAGATCTGGTAATTTCTTACCTATAAATAATTCTATTTGCTGATAGTAATAACATAAGGTTAACCAAATACTTCTTCTCTTAGTAAATAATTTCAGGTTCTCTGTGCTCAAACAAGGGATCAACAACTATAGATTCTCTAATTTCAACCCAAATGAAAACAACAAACATAAGATGTTTAAGTACAATGGCTCTTGTTGGAGCAACTTTCTAAATTTCTTTATGGAAAACATTCTTAAAGTTCTTAAAGGAATTTTCAACTATATTCCTTTAGTTACATGCCTTAATATGATTTATGGCATACTATTAAGGACTTTTCCCCCCTTAGTTCTAGGTTTGTTATGGCCAGAGTGGCCTTTGACAAGTGGTGACATACCCAAGGGGTTCTCTCCAGCATGATCACCTGTGCCAGTGGGCTCAGAATCCAAAACAACCAGATGTGGGATGGGCTTCACATTTCTATTTAAGTTTTGACATTCAGACATACGGATACTCATTCTTCATCTCTACACACTGAAAAGAAAGTGGTAACAGACAAAACAGGCCATGCCATGTGGGCTCAGTGGCAAAATGCCAAATTCTTAGGGGTACAGGAGCAACCTCAGCCTTCAGCCCAGATCTGAAGGCACAGATGGCTGCTATCCATGGGACAGAGGGAGCTGTTCAGGCTTACTTTAGGAGAAAATTAAAGAAATACAATTCATTTATCTACTATATTTTCCTGGGCCCATGAAGTAACTTTCGATGGCTCAAAATGCCCTTCTGTAACTTGTAATTCCTAGAAAATTCCTACTACTTTTTCAAGTCACAGCTCCTACATAGATTACTCCCTGTTCACCTAGACCAGTGGTGGCGAACCTTTGAGCTCGGTCTGTCAGCATTTTGAAAAACCCTAACTTAACTCTGGTGCCGTGTCACATATAGAAATGTTTTGACATTTACAACCATAGTAAAACAAAGACTTATATTTTTGATATTTATTTTATATATTTAAATGCCATTTAACAAAGAAAAATCAACCAAAAAAATGAGTTTGTGTGTCACCTCTGACACAGGTGTCATAGGTTCACCATCACTGACCTAGACATTATATTTGCTTTACATCATATGTGCATTCACAACATAATACACTCACTTAGAGTCTATAAAATGGATGACTTAATAAGTACTATGTTAGGTAATTAGGACCAAGTTGTGAATAAAACACAATTATGACCTTACTAGAGGCCCGGTGCATGAATTCAGGGTTCCTCGGGGTGGCCTGTGGGGATTGGGCTGAAACCTGCAGTCCAATACCACCTGCAGTTCCTACCTGCTGCTCCGGCTCATCTCGGCCCAACTGTGCCTACCGCAGGCTTGTGCCCAATCAGTCCCAATTGGGATAGGCTTATGCTGCCACATCAGCGCTCGCCAGCTGTGAGTCCTGCGTCTGGCACCCTCCCAAGGGGAATGGCCTGTGGGATCAGGCCAAAAGTGGCTCTCCAACATCCCCCGAGGTGTCCCAGATTGTGAGAGGGTGCAGGCCAGGCCAAAGGACCCCACCTGTAAACAATCGGGGCCAGGGAGGGACTATGGGAAGGTTCCAGGGCATGTCCGGCCTCATCTCACCCAGTCCCAATTGGCCAGACCCCAGCAGCAAATTAACCTATCGGTTGGAGCATCAGCGCCCTGGTGGTCAGTGGCCATCATAGTGAGCAGTTGGGCCGCCTTAGCATATCATTAGCATATTATGCTTTGATTGGTTGAACAATGGACCAGTCATCAAACAACCGGATACTTAGCATATTAGGCTTTTATTATATAGGAATGCTACTAAGGGGACATAGCTGAGGCAACTAGCCGCTGCACTAGGGTATGTAAAAACTACAGAGGAAAAATAAATATGGAATCCTGTCTTTAAGTAACAGAAACCTGGCTTTTATTTCCTTATAGTCCATGAATTTCAGGGAAGATTGACTCTAACCCACCTTTCAGGGAAGAAGAGTTAGAAGAAGGCCTATCTGACTCCACTACATACTCAGAGTTCATATTTGGACAAAGTCATCTAATTAGAATGAAACACAAGGTTCTTAGGATTTTTGCTTACTGTTTGTGTGTTTTAAAGGGTGTGAAGAATGTAAGGATATAGTTATTACCTTTGGGCATGAAGCTGAGTGAAATGGCCCATGAAAACTGGCAGCCATTTTATATACACTATGAGAGAGCCAATCAGAAGTAGCAAAGCAAGAGACGGTTTCTGGTCCTGTGGCTTGAGCTTCAAATAAGTCCTCTCTGATGACTCTGTAAACTATTTACTTAAGCCAAAACACAAGCCTTGCTGACCACTCCTTGAATTGTGTTTTCTGTTTCATGCAGCAGTCTTCATTGATAAAGCTAGACTAGGAGATTTGATTTTATCTGAGAGGGATAGGAATTCACTGGAAAATTTTAAGTGGAGAGTAACAAGTATGTGTGCTTTAGAAAGATAGCCTTGACTCCTGGGGTGGACAAATGACATAGAGTCATTATTCTTTATTCCTCCTAAGATAGTACAACTAGAGACCATGATAACAACATGGATTCTGAAAGTTGGAAAGAGAAAAGCAAACTGGGTAGGGACCACAGGACGCAAGGACCAAACTGTGTCCCAATTCCTGCCCATTCCTCACACCAGCAGAAGACCAAGAATTGGCATCACCGGAATCCCAAACCAACAGACAAAAGCAGCCAGGCAAACTTCTTCCTTCCCTAATTGAGCTGGCATCCTGCAAACAAGAAGCCAAGAGGTGTGCTTTTTGCTTCTGGGGCTCCAGTCCCTTTTGCCATCTATCCCCTTCAGAGACAATGGGCAGAGATTGAGAACAGCCCAGAATCTCAGGCAGAAATTAAGAAAGAGCCCATAGACAAGTAGATTAAGAAAGAGTACATAGACATCCAGAGGAAATGCTCTTCCAGGTTCTAGGAACAGGGAAGTTCAGGCTGGGTAAGAAGCACTTTCTACCTCACAGATGATACCAGCCGGGACCCAGTGGAACTGGACAAAGAGCAGGTGAAAATAGCATCTCAAAGGCTGTCAAATTAAATTGTCATTAGACCCAAAGTTAAAAAAAAAATAGACCAGTATCTGCATGCTAAATATAGTAAGGAAGATTTAACTAAGATCTAGATTCTCCCAACATAATAGCCAAAAATGTCCAGGTTATAATGGAAAAGTACTTGTCATGCCAATAACCAGGAAAACCACAACTTGGGGGGGGGGGGGGAGAGAGAGAGATATTACTGAGATGATACAGATATTAGAATTATTTGACCAAAAGTAGCTGTCATAAAATTGCTTCAATGAGCAACTACAGATAGCCCTAAGACCAATTATAAAATAATCTCATTGAAATATAGAAAATAAAAAAATAAATTTGTGGAGCCTAAAAACATGATAACCACCACTTTAAAAGTCAGTGGAGGACTCAGAGACAGAAGGAAAACAAGATAAGAAAGAATCAGTAAATCTGAAGATAGAATAGAAAGATAACCTTGTCTATAGAGCAGCAAGACTAAAGAGTTTGGTTGGGATACTATAGTAATAATCCAATAAGAGAGAATGGTGATCTAAAGTGAGGTAGTGGCAATAAAAATAAAAAGAAAAGTAGATTTTCAAGGTGGTTTGGATAGATTACAGATAAAACTTAGTGATTTATTTGGGCATGGCTGTAAGAAAAAGGGAAATTGAAGGTAAATCTCAAATTGCTTAGGCAACTGAATGAATGTGGATATAAATGACAGAGGAAGCAGAAATTTGGAAGAAAAAATAAATCATGAGTGCAGTTTTGGACATTCTTCATCTGAGGTGCTATGGAGCTGGACAATTTGATATGTCAGCCACTTATATTATAACATAACTAGAGGCCCAGTGCATGAAATTCATGCACTGGGAGTGGGAGGGGTCCCTCAGCCTGGCCTGTGCCCTCTCACAGTTTGGAACCCTTCGTTCCTTACCCCCAGCCTGCTTGCTGCTCCCTACCGCTTGGCTCACTGCTCCTTAGTGCTGCCGCAGAGGCTCCCTCCACTGCCGCTGCACTCGCCAGCCATGAGCCCGGCTTCTGGCTGAGTGGTGCTCCCCCTGTGGGAGCACACTGACCACCAAGGGGCAGCTTTTACAATGAGCGTCTGCCCCCTGGTGGTCAGTTCATAGCAACCAGTCATTCCACCATTCGGTTGATTGCATATTAGGGTTTTATTATATAGGATAATTAACTGATCTCTCCATTGAATCAGAAGAACCTAGCTCAGATCCTGGCATTTGTAGCTATTATTATTCATTCATTCCATCACTTACAAAACTTGCTAAGTGAATAAGTTGATTTCTTATAAATTTTAAGAACCTTTTGCCCCAAGTATGAACCAGCTTAGGTAGACAGACCCGCATGATTGCTACACTTCCAAAGGTCAGCTGGACTGCTAGGATATCAAGAGTCCACAGGCAATTAAGCCTACCGATAAATGTGGAAGTCTGCATATCCCAGAATGGATCCCAAGCTTGGCAACTACAGCATAATCACTTAAATCCAGACAATATAAGCCACAGAAAAAAAAATATTGCCCTTATTAATGTCTTCTTTTTTTATTTTTTGACATTTGGAAACATTCTTTTTTTTAACATTTGAAAGAATACTTCACACTTATGGCTAAATTAGATAATCAGGGAAAACTTCATCAATTGTACATGATATTTTATTCATATTATTTCTATTTTCTCCTGCATTAACAACCTGTTTTAGAAAATAAAATAATGAAACTGTGAGAAATGTGTACCAAATTCTGGAATGTTCATCTATGTGGCACCCTTAGCTTTATCCTAATTCACTGCAGTTAGATGTACTGAGTCCCTTGCATGATCTTTCATTGCTACCCAGGAGCCACAGTTAAATCCTTGGATCATCAATTCAAGAATTTTTGCCCTACAAATCAACAGAATATTAGTCCTTCTGCTAGACCAAGCTCTCAGAGAGTCCATGTCAGTGTCTCACCTGATGCCTTTAGGGGCAGCCACCTATTTCTTTTGCCTCTCATCCCCACAAATGTTTTATTGGGGACACCCAAATTCCATGTTCGCTACAGCTCTTGCATATTCTGTTCCTTCATGATGGCACCCAAAGGAGAATACCTAATCCCTAATTCAGCCAGCCCCAGGAAGAACAAAAAGTTTCCTGCCTGCCCTTGTCTCCAGACTGGTAATGATCCCAGCCTGCATTCCCACTACCCATTCTGGCCTTTGGAAATCATGGCCTACTTCAGTGTCCATTCTGGAAATGCTTGCCCGGGATATGTTCAAACTGACACCTCCCTAGTGTTTGTTTCTTTCCACCTCTGGGCTGAGGACTGTATGTCTTCTCTTGGCACTTTCTGCTTCAAGAATGTCCCCCAGTTCATCCGGCAGAAGAACCTAAGCCACCTCCTGGGGGAGACATATTCTGACACCCGCCAAGGGTTCCATCTATGTTGGCCATTTTATAAGATAATTATCATATTTCATTTGCCGCAAAATGTTTTTCTGGAATAGAAAATGTGATTTTGTTCACATTAGAGTTTTGAAAGAGGGGCCACCACTGGGAACAGTGATATCTTAGCTATGCTCAGATTCTTGATTCTCTGACCAATTTTTCTAAAGTATTTGAGCACAAGAAACCAATGAAAGATTTGAGAGGCTTTTCTAAAGCATTTTAAATATTAAAGTTTAAAACTTCTACGTTTATGATTTCATGTAGTTAAAAAATATCTATTCATGCTATGTGATTTTCATATTTTAAAAAGATATAAATAAAACAAGTAAGAGTCATATAATGACTCATTGTTATTCTATCCATTAAAGAAGCAGAGTTCATGGTTGCTTTATATAGATTTATTCCCCTTTCTAGATGTAGAATATTTCAATTTTTAAAGATCTTTATATTGCTCAATTATAATCTCTGGATTAAAGCTTTACAGAAATAAAGGCTGAATCTGCATTATGCTATAAATCCGATGGTTTATAATGTCAAGCTAAGCAACTTGCTCATCAAAGGAATCTTATATTGTCTTCAAATCCTAGTACACTGCTCTTCCCCTCACTGTGAAAAATACATATATGTCAAAATCAACAATCCAACCCAGATAAATCTTAAATAAACATCACAACGATGAGAACTGTCTTACTCTCAAATCATATTTAAGGAAAAGGAATTCTAAAATACTTTTCAATATTGCAATATTTTTGTAGCTTTCCAAAATTCAGAAAATTATAAAAAGTTATTTAAAAATTGACAGCTATTGTGAAATGCTTGTGTTCCCCTAAAATTCATATGTTGAAATCTTAATTCTCAATGTGATGGTATACATAGGTAGGACCTTTAGGAGATACTTGAGTCATGAGGGTGGAGTCCTCATCAATAGGATTAATGCTTATGAAAGAAAACCCTCAGAACTGCCTGCCCCCCTCAACCCGGTGAGGATGGAAGAAGCAGTCTGCAACCTGTAGGAGGCCCTCATCCTCGTCCAACCATGCTTGCTCCCTGATCTTAAACTTCCAGCCTTGAGAACTGTGAGAAATAGATTTATGTTTTTTAAGCTCTCCAGTCTGTGGCATTTTGTTAAAGCAGCCAGAGACAACAGTCACAATTCAGTCCAGAATTCACTGGAATGCATATTTGAAATTTAAGCCAAATAATTAAGCCCTTTTGAAAGTATATTTTCACAAGTTATCAGCCAATATTCATAGGAAGTATGGGAACAGGGACTTAGAATATATAAGTAGAGCTCAGTTTCTGCACTTGTGTTTGAGTATTATTCTAGGGTAAGAGCATAAAGAAACCATATGCAAATTACATAATATCTTACTGTGTCATACACAAAAATTAGAATTATCTAAAAAAATCCACATAATTCTTGCTAATAGTAATCATATCTCCCAAACTATTTATTTCCATTTTTTTCTATGTGTTAAAATGTTCTGAGTAACCTAAGTACAATTGGGAACATTTCATCTTTACTCCTCAAAAACTGACAAAGATGATAATATAAGTGCTTCTGTCAATTTTGATTGTAAAAAGGTCAGTTGTGTGAGTTACTGCTTCTTAAAGTATAGGACCTTAAACACATTTCAGACAACAGTTATACACATGTTTCATTCTGTTCCATGGTCAGATTGCTTGAGAGGTAAGTGTATATTTTGGAGCAAACTTGGATTTCAGAAATGTAGGTACTCAACAGCAAAAGCTATTTCCAATCTTGCAACATGGATTTTCTGTCAAAAACCTTTGTTTTTGCTTTAAATGGTTTCAGAATCTGGAAAATCTATTTTAATCATATGAAAAGATACAATGAAATTCCATTTTAAAAAGTGAAGCATTTTATATAATTAAAATAGTCAATGACTGCCTGGCCAGTGTGGCTCAGTGGTGAACTAAGAAGTCAATTTCCAGTCAGAGCATATGCCTGGGTTGTAGGCTCGCTCCCTAGTGGGGAAGGTTCAGAAGGCAGGCAATCAAAGACTCTCTCTCATCACTAATGTTTCTATCTCTTTCTCCCTCTTCCTTTCTCTCTGAAATCAATAAAAAAATATTTTAAAAAGTCAATAAGATTAATTATTATTAAAATAGTTTTTCACACATGTGCTATGTGCACAAATTCAAAGAATGATGCTAGGCACTATGGGTGAAAAGAAAGTTTGTGTTTGTATTTTTTAAAAGATGGAAATATCTACAATTACTTGCTCAGGTGGGTTATTCACAAGGACTTTAAAACCTCTAGGATAACTTTTGCTTAAAAATGGGGATTGGCCATATGCTTGTTTTTTTTTTTTTTTCTTCCTGGAACCAATGAATGTAAGTATAAAAATCAACAGGTCATAAATCTACAACAAACAAGAGATTGGTACAGAACTGTCAGATATAAAAACAATTTTTTTTCTATATATTCTGGAAAGCAGAAAGTCCATAGGAAAGCAATAACTATGCCCTGTGATGGAGGAAGTGGCAGTGTGAGACACAATTTAGAGGTGATACAGTGCTCCCAATAGAACCACAGAGAGACTTGGGGCTGAAAAAGTGCCTAACACACAGAAGGGTATGAGGAAACCTATGACTCAACACATAATAGAGAGGGTGGACAAATACCATGCCTGGAACTGGAAACATGCCTTACTTGTACCCTACTCCTGACTCAGAAGAGTCAGCAGCCAGGACACCAGGAGGCAATTCTATAGGAAATTGTGACTCATGATATTTTGACATATTAGAGACCCCAGAATGACACCAACTCCAAGCCGAGAATCCTAAAGTGAAGACCTCAAGTCAACCAGTACTACACACTTACATAGAGCTCTGAATGAGCTTTCCATGCCTTCCAAACATAAGCAAAGGACCAGAGAAAGCAGGGGTAGAGAGAGAGGTGATTTACAGAGATGATTCATAGAATATAAGAAAATATCAAATTACAAACAGTACTATCCTTAGAGAGATTAAAAAAGTACCTTATTCATTTAATGTGGTAAAACTCCTGGCCATAGGAATAATCAGTGAATCTGAAAGAGCTCTTAGAGATTAAAATGTCTTAATCAAAATACAAAGAGTTAATAAAGTGGTAGAAAAATAAAGAATTCTGTGAGTAAATAAAGAACCATGGAAAACATTGAGAAAAGATGACAGGAAATAAGATTTAGAATATCAACCAGGAAGTCCAATAGTCAACCAGAAGAAATTTAAGAAGGAGAGAACAGAAAACAAAAACTGGAGAGATGAAAATGATCTAGAAAATAATAAAATGTTTCACAGAGCAGACAGACCCAAATCTTGAAATTAAATACCCTATTGAAGGAAATTTTAAAATAGCCCACCAAGTGTGAGCATAGAATAAAGCCATCATCAGAACACACTAGTGATATTCAAGAAGTGTCTTCCCTTCAACAACATTTAAACAGGAAGACAAAAAAAAAAAAAATCAGAAAATGGCATCTGCAGCTCAGGACAACAGTGAAGGTAAACTCCTGTTTTGATTCAGACGGAAACTATGCAGAGGAGACAGAGGGCCCCAGAAAAGTGAAAATAAGGGGTTACTAGGAAGCTGGGAATATTTGCTTCTTAAAGTACAGGATCTTAAACATGGAGGCTAAAGAAGCTGTTAGATTCTCCAGAAAAACACAAATATCTACAGAAAGTAAGTACGCTACATGGCTTTGCAGTAGACAATAAGGTGGACATTCTTCAGGGTATTTTTTAAATACATCTGAAATATGGTGAGGAAGACACGACTATAGTTACAGAACAGTTAAGTGTTATCAACAAAGAGCAAAAATGTGGAGAGAAGAGCATTGGAAGAGGCATGAATAAAAAGAATCAACCTGTTAATATCTTTATGTAATAAAGTGAGGAGCCAAACCTACAGTCTGAATAATGAATACACTGATTTATATCAATATACTAGAGGCCCAGTGCATAGATTCGTGCACCGGTGGGGTCTCTCAGCTTGGCCTGCAGAGCTCAGTGGACCTCCATGCCGCCACAACCCAGCCTCACCTGCCAGCTCATCAGGCTCCAGCCCGCTGTGCACCTAGATCCCGCACAGCATGAGGCAGTATGGGAAATAGCAGGCAGCCGGGGAGGAGCCTGAGCCTGGGCTGGGCACTGCACTGCTCCCATTCATCCCAGCCCCACTGCGCCTGCTGCAGGCACCACTGGGTGCACAGGGGGAGTGTCCGCGGGAGAGGCTCAAGCTGCCACAGCTGTGCTCACCAGCTGTGAGTCCAGCGACCGGGACCTGTCTGTCAGCTGAGTGGCATTCCCACTGTGGGTGTGCAGTGACCATGGGGGGTAGCTGCTGCATTGAGCATCTGCCCCCTGGTGGTCAGTGCACATCATAGCTACCGGTCAGTTGTCTGGTCACTTAGGCTTTTATATATATACTAGAATCCCATTGCAGGAGGATTCCTGTAAGAATAGGGCTTCCTTGGGCCAATTGTGCTACCAAGCCCCTCCGCCAGGGCCACAGACGGGGGTCCCGCTGCCCAGGGCTGCACTCGGGGGTCCTGGCTAAGGGCAGGGCTTAGGCGGTGCATTCCCTCTGCCAAGCCCCTCTGCCAAGCCCCTCTTCCCAGGGCCACACACGGGGGTCCCAGCTGGGGGAGGGGCTTAGGCGGCCCTTTCACGCTGCCAAGCCCCTCTGCCCAGGGCCGCAGATGGGGATCCCGCCTGCCCAGGGCCGCAAATGGGGGTCCCGGCTGGGGGTGGGGCTTAGATGGCACACGGGGCCCAGATGGTGGCTTGCGCTGGCCCGCCTTGCCTGCAATATGCAAATTAGTCGCCATCTTTGTTGGCAGTTAATTTGCATATCACACTGATTAGCCAATGGAAGGCGTAGCGAAGGTATGGTCAATTACCCTGTTTGTCTGTTATTAGATTAGACTAGAGGCACAGTGCATGGAACTCGTGCATGGGGGGGGGTCCCCTCAGCCCAGCCTGCACCCTCTCCAATCCAGGACCCCTTGGGGGATGTCTGACTGCTGGTTTAGGCCCAGTCCTAATGATCGGGCCTAAACCGGCAGTCGGACATTCCTCTCACAATCCTGGACTGCTGGCTCCTAATTGCTCACCTGCCTGTCTGCCTGGTCACCCCTCACTGCCCCCCCCCCCCCACCGTCCTGGTTGCCTCTCATGCTCCCCCTCCCCCCACCAGCCTGGTAGACCCATGCAGCCTGCTGTTCAGTCGTTTGGTCATCCCTCACTAACACCCCTGCCTGCCTGGTCGCCCCATGCAGCCTGCTTGTTCAGTTGTTTGGTCATCCCTTGCTCATCCCCCTGCCGGCCTGGTCCTAGGCAGCCATCTTGTGAGGGCGTGAGGGCTAATTTGCATATTACCCCTTTATTATATAGGATATAGATATTTATATGCTTACATATTTATTTACATTTAAAGTGTATAATTTGCTATTCTGATATATTGTGAAATAATCAGCACAATCAAGCTAATTAACATATTTATCACCTCATACAGTCACATTTTTTGTGCTTGTGTGTGATAAAAACACTTAAGATGAATGAGTTCCATATGGTAATGCAACTATAGATAATAATGCTGTATTCTATACTTGAAATTTGCTAGAGGGTCACCTTACACATTCTCATATATTTTTCTTTAATTATATGAAGGCTATCTGTAGATTACTTGATGTAGAAGACTTAGTCTCAGAATAAGAAGAGGTTAGTTTATGAAGAACTTTATTAAAAAGAATTATATCCCTGTCCCCAACCCTACCACCAAGACCACATTATTGGTATGGGCGAAGGGAAAGAATGTTGCATTAGAACTTTGAGACCTATATAAATCAGCTACTAAACTGCCAAGCAGCCTCAAAGAAATTATAAAAAATCTGTCTTCATTCTTAAACTAAATTATTACTAAGGTAAATTTTTATTCTATATAAGCATCTGTGGAAGAAAGTATATGAGTGTTGTTTTTTAAAGTCTTTAACTGGTAGTCATGTAGCTAATGTTTAGCCTGACCTTTTCAGTCTTCTGTATCCACATTAGAAGTTAGCATCATGATAAAAAATAAAAGCTCCATTGAAAAGCAAAACAAAAACTTGGAAATATTTTTCCTGCTTTGGAAAGTGGTTGCTGCTTGCTGTTTGCTTTTGTATATTTAAAACACACACACACACACACACACACACACACACACACACAGACACACACAAACCACACACACAAACCACACACACACACACAAAACCATTTTTAGGTAAATTCTGGTTTGTTGCCTATCAAGAAAATATCAACAAATACATCAAAATAACTACTTCCAGCAAACTCTAGAGTTTCATCACATTTTGCATTCAGGAATAATTTCACTGGCAACATGCACTAACATATCAAAAGAGCATTTAAAACGAGATTTTTGTTCAAAGAAATAGCACTTCAAAGCAATTGAATAGCAAGTAATCATGTCTAACTTCTACAAAGCAGTATTATCCTTCCTAAAATGAAAACCTTGAACACACAAAATCTGAGTTGAAATCAAATGTGATATTAAAATTTATTACATAGATATGACTTGGTATGTCGGTTAAGAGCTGACATTTCAAAATAATTCTAAAAATCATGTTCAAGTAGATGATATTTATTCATTCCACAAACTGAAATTTAGTCTAAAAACCTTGATCCTCATTACAAGAAAGTGAAGTTTTATATGCATATCATATTGTTAGCATTTTATCTCAAGATATTATGTTCCTGCAATAAAATTTCCTTCAAAGGGAACTGGCATTAGGGAAAGGGAAAAATAAAATCAAGTAATTAATTGATAATCTGTCATGGCTTTTTTCTTTAAATTTGGTTTGATATTCATTATTTCTTCAAATAAAGAGTGATCATTTAATGACCGCCGATAAGTTTTAATTTCTGAGTAATTAGCATCCTTTACTTTGTATTTCCCTCAGTACCTGTGAGGTTGAATGAATTGTACTATTTCATTCTCCCTGTGTTTTGCTGTGATCTGTTCCATTATAATTCCAACATTTGCATCATGCTGAAATATAATTCCCTTCAGACCAGGTTATACTTTTAAATTGTTTAAGTCACTTACATTATTTTTTTCTTTTATCACATGTAGAGCTTTAATCTCTTGAAATTTATTTTGTGTAAACTGTGAGAAAAATGATCTAATTTTATTGTTCTGTTTACAAGTGATTATAGACAGTCCAGCAATGAATAATGCATTATTTTGTCATTAATTTTCATATGTACTGATTTTTGTTCTGAAAATAGAAAAGATACTGCTCATTTTTCTAATTTATTAAATAATTCTTGACTTTTCTCATGTGTTTACTCTGATGAACTTTAAAATAGTTCATTTAGTCTCTCACAAAATTAAGTTTGTTAAATAAAACTTTATTGAATTAACCAATATTTTTGCAAGCATTTTCCTCTTTACACTGTTGATAATCTGAAATTGGGACAAACTGAATATAGTGCCAGGCAGTGTAATTTAACATTTTTGTGTTGTGTTTACAAAACCAGAGACATAGGACATAGTAGAGCTCTTCTTTGTTACAAATACCAGCCCCGCCTCACCTCCTTTTCTCTCTCCCTCTCTATATCCCTCACACACACAGTCAGTACTGAGTGGGGTTTTTTGTTTGTTTGCTTTAACCTCATGGCTTGTGCACATATATTTATTATGGACTACATGTTTGTGTCCCCCTGCATGGGTTGAGACCCCATACTACTGAGGGGAGGGAGTTTTGCCGCTGCGATGTCCCCCCAGCTTCTCAGCCAGGACACCTGGGTCTGGGGGTCAGACCTTTCTGCATCTCCACTCTTCTTACCAGTTTCTATGTGGCTTCTTCTGTAAATCCTTAACTATAATATTTTAGTTCAGCTAGCCTTCAGTTGATTGTTCTGGTTAATTGCTCTATAATTTACTATAAATCTGGTTTGGGGCCAGAAGCAGGCAAGTGTACCTTGGCTTCTACCTTCTCTGCAGCCATTTTGTAATCTCTGAGGTTGTTAATTTTCTAGTAGCAATGTTAAAAAGAAATTGATGAAATAATGTTATTAATGTATTTCATCCAGTGTACCCACATTTTTATGATTTCAGCATGTAACTAAAATTTAGAAAGCAGTGAGATTTGACATTACTTTTTTCATACTAAGTCTTTGAATTATGGTATGTATTTTATCTCTATTTGGACTAGCTACATTTTGCATGCCCAATAGCCACACATAGCTGGTGGCTACCACGTTGTTCAGCTCATATATAAGAAAATGAAATAATGTTTGTATGAAGATTCTATAAATCATTTACCGTTTTGAATATACAAAGTGTACCTAATTGTTTCTTATTTACCTTGGGGTTCCTGGGCAGAAAAAGTTAAATGAGTATATTAATAATTTTTTATCTATTCCTTCATTAATTGCTTTGCCTATTTGTTATTGCCTCAGCGAGCTGTGCAGCATAGTTTTTTTTTTGCGTGTGTTTTTTTTTTTTTAATTGGCTTGATAGTCTAAGTCTTGTTTTGAACCTAGGAATAATTCCTCTAAATTTAATTGTTATTTTCATATTTGTCAAATTGTTTTGGATAATTATTCTTTATTATTGAAGGAAATTATTTTTCAAGTATGTCTCACTAAATTTTTCTAAGGAGAAATAGCTATTTCTTTTATTGATATGTCTATACCTCTAGGTTGCCACCTGGCTTTTTCTGATGGCATAACAATGTAATTAAATGTTTTTATTACCTGATAGCCTAATGCTGCACTATTATCTCAATACAGGCATAGCTGGGGGAAACTTCTGGTTCCCTTCCAGACCACCACAAGGGGAGTATCACAATAAATGAATCGTAGTCTTTTTGTTGGTGGAGAGTCTTCCCTGCAACTTGCAAATATTATCTCAGTGAAGAACAAGAATGTGAAGGGCAACAAGACAAGGTATGCCTCCCCCTTTTGGAATGAAGCCACTTGGTTATGGCATCACAGACTTTAATACACTCCAAGGCTTGTTCTCTTTTCATGAAGCAGTTATTTGTTTCCCAAGGGTCAGCGAGGTGAGGTTTTCCTGTGATCAGTGTGGCTAAGGAATGAGAGGTGAGAATCAGGGATCACAAAAAAACATGTTTGTCAGTGCGCACATGCAGTCTGTCCCTGACCAGGTCAAGATGGCCATGGCTCATTATAAGAACCACATGCACTGCAGAGAACTTAGGTGATCATTTTAAAGTGAGGACGGGCATTTCTGGAACATGTAAGATTGAATACATCCAAATGTTTTGGACTTTCTGTAACTGATAATGGTTTATGTGTACACTTTTAGTGCTTATTTATTAACAGCTCTTGCAATGAGTCTTAAAGTTTCTATAATTTGTAATGTTAAATGTGTCACCTGCTTAGAAAGTCATGTAATGTATACAAACACATATAAGATCCACATGTATTCTTGTAATTTTAACATCACTTATTTTTAATAAGTTGCATGGAAGTTTTTCTAACAATTATGTATTTAAACTTGTAAAATGTACTATGCTTCAAAATGAATATAATGACATGAAATCATTATTAAAAACTTGAGGACAGATGGAAATTTCAGTAATTTTTATTTTACCTTTTTAAAATTTAATTTCATGACTCTAGTTCTACTTTTTTTGTTTCTCATTCATCATGGTAATTAGATAATTTTTATTAATCCATACACATTTTTATGATGTTTTAAATATGTTGTTATTGATTTATAGAGAGAGGGAGAGAGAGAGAGAGGAGAGAGAGAAACATTGATTCACTGCCTCCCAACTGGGCATCGAACCTGTAAACTGGGCATGTGCCTTGACTGGGAATCGAACTGGTGACCTTTCTGTGCATGGGACAATGCTCAACCAACTGAGCCACACCAGCCAGGCCCATTTTTATAATTTTATTTTACTTCTTTTACTCTAAACATACCTTGAAGCATATCATTTATATGTTTTTTATTGTTTTTAGAATTTTCATAGGTCCAAACTGATTTCTTTAAAAAAATTTTTTAAAGTATAGTTGACATTCAATACTATATTAGTTTCAGGAGGACAGCATTGTATTAGACATTAACATAATTTATGAAGTGATCCCCCTGATAAGTCATGCATAATTATTATAATAGTATTGACTATAATCCCTATGCTGTCCCTTGCATCCCTATGACAATTTTTTAACTACCCATTTATACTTCTGAGTCCCTTCACCTTTTTCACCCAGTCTTCCCAAACTCCTTCTTATATGGAAACCATTGGTTTGTTTCCTTATCTATGGGTTTGTTTCTATTTTTTTATTTGTTTATTTAGGTTTTTAGATTCCACATACTGTACATGAAGTCATATGGCATTTGTAATAGACACATGAAAAAAACGCTCAAAGTCAATAATGATCATAGATGTGCAAATTAAAACCACAATGAGGTATCACCTCACACCTGTCAGGATGACTTATCATCAATAAATTAACAAACAAGTGTTAGGTAGGATGTGGAAAGAAGGGTACCTTCATGTAATGTTGGTGGGATTGCAAAGTGGAAAACAGTATAGAGGTTCCTCCAAAACTTAAAAATAAAACCACTAGAAGACCTAGCAATCCCATTTTCTGGTGTTTATCTCAAGAAATTCAGCACACAAATCTGAAAAATCCAAAACACTAATTCAAGAAAACATGTGTGTCCTTATGTTCATTGTGTGTTGGTTTCTAATTTGAGCCCAGGGTTATTTAGAAGAGGATTTTTGTTTGTTTTAATATGAAAAGTAGTTGCATTTTCTATTAATCTGTCTGTTTCTAATTTACTGTATTATAATCATAAATGGTAGCTAAAATTGTTTTCATTCTTTAAAATATTGCTTTTTTCTTGTAGTTAGGTTATAAATATTTTAAGCATTTCACAATATTTCTAAATAATTTCTTTTATCTTTCAAGACAGTGTTTGGTAAGGAGGAAGAGAGAGGGAGAGAGAAAGAGAAAAACATCTATTTGAGGGAGAGGCATCAATCAGTTGCCTCCTGGATGGACCCCAACCAGGGATCAAACCTGCAACCTTGGTATGTGCCCTGACTCAGAAACAAAACCGTGCCCTTTCATTGAATGGGACCAACTGAACCACACTTCTTAGGACTCATTTTTTAATTTATATAATTTTAGGTGTAAGTCATACAAATAGTCTCTATATTTTCCTCTAAAATCTTTATTTTTCATAGTTAATTTGAAAATAATTTTATCTTTGATGGTGCAATAGTCATTATGTTTAATATGGGCACCCAATTTCCCAGTGCTACTTTAAATTTTTCCTTCCAGTACTTAAAGTGCCTATTCTTCCTACTAGACTCTTACATAATGTTTGAAACTATTGGAAATTGAATCTTTTTTTTTTTTAATTTACAAGAAGCACTTAGCTTAAATTTATAATACACATTTGAATGTGTATGCCTTTGCCATGTAAAAATTGCAATCATAAAAATAGAAAATGATATAATATATATTTATTTTTTTAAATTATGTTTTAGTTTATTTTAGAGAGAGAGGAAGGGAGAGGAAGAAAGAGAGAGAGAAAGAGAGAGAGAGAGAAAGAGAGAGAGAGAGGCCCACAAGAAACATCAATCAGCAGCTTCCTGCATGTCCCCAACTGGGGATCGAGCCCAAAACCTGGGCACGTGTCCTGAATTGGGACCTCTCAGTGCATGGGGTGATGCTCAACAACTGAGCCACACTGGCCAGGGCTGTCACATATTTTCTTATGAAGAATTTGTTAAAATTACATTTTCTAATTGCTTATGTCTGTATATAGATAAAGTTTTGTCTTTTGTATGCTGTTTTTATTAGTCCTCTTTAGTTTTGATATTCCCAATATTTTCTTGAATTTCCTAAGTGAATAAACAATAGTGTCACCAATTTCGAATAATACAATTTTACTTCATCCTTTACATTCATTTCTCTTATTTCTTTTCATGATTATTAGATTCCTAGAAACTCCAAGATGAAGTTGGATAATAAAAACAATAGTGTTATTTTGCCTTTTTCTTTATATTAACGATTATGTTTCACTATGAATGATCATGAATGATTTTTCTCTCTTCTTTGGTATTTGGTTTGTTATTTAAATTTACTCCATGTGAAGCCTTCTCCACATTTTCTCTTCAAATTGCACCCCTCCTTTTCTAGCACACTCCCATATTCCTCACGTTATCTCTTTGCGATGCATTCTGATTTGATTTATACACCTTATATTGTCTCACATGGAGGATTTCCTTCAATGCTTTTTCTTACTTTTGTTGTAGTCTTTCCTATGAGATCGCTAGCATCATGAGTTACCCTTTAGGGACTAGACGTGCCCTTGAATGCGGGTCTGTCTGTGGGAAATTTGCTATGTGCCTCTCCTGAGGTTGTGGAGGACTTTACCTGCTACTGTATCAGCACAGGCACAAGGTTCCCGCATGACATGCTGAGAGTGAACTCAGACTCCACACTGCATCTAGTGCTTATGTGCGACTGTCATCTTTCTGCAGACTCAGAGTTCACCCTAATCCCAGGCTACAAATGAAAGCAGTGGATTAAGTTTTTTCTAGTCCTTATTTCACAAGGTAGATGTTACTTCCAGACTCAGCGTTAGCTCTAAAACTCATTCCCAACAGCTCATGTACACGGTACACTTGGAGTTTTTTCTTTGTGGCTTGGTATATACAATTTTTTCTTCTGTCCTTCTCTCCCTCCCACTTCCCTTCCTTCCTATTTTCTTCAAGAACAAATCTGTATTAGTATTATAATCAATTTCAGTTTTTGAGTGATAAGGATGTATTGCGAATATTTTCATTAATTAGAGCTGGAACTCCCAGTTAGGAGTTTCCTTTTTCCCAAGAACTTGTGTCCCTATGTGGGTTACCGTAATTTTTAAAAAATATATTTTATTGATTTTTTACAGAGAGGAAGGGAGAGGGATAGAGAGTTAGAAACATCGATGAGAGAGAAACATTGATCATCTGCATCCTGCACACCCCCTACTGGGGATGTGCCCGCAACCAAGATACATGCACTTGACTGGAATCGAACCCGGCACCCTTCAGTCCACAGGCCAACTCTCTATCCACTGAGCCAAACCGGCTACGGCGGGTTACCGTAATTTTGCTGGAATTGGGACATTCTTCTCATTCCATTGGCTAGACACACCACCATTGGTGCCCCCATTTGAGTGTGTGCCGCCTGTGCCAAGAGCCAACCAGGAGCAGGATCTTCATGATGAACTTTCAAAAGGTTTTGGTAAAATACATAACAACCTTCTGTCCTCATTATACGCTCTTGTTTTCATTTCTGCTGTTGGTTAAATATACAATGCGTCTTGACTGGGGGGTGGAGGTGGTCTCTTTCATTTACCACCAAGCAAGACTGTTTTACATTCACTGGAATAAATGTCAGCCCTTTTCCAAAACCAGTCTCATCTGCTTTGTAGTCTATACATTTCTCTCTGCCTACAGAGCTTGTGAAAGACAGCTTCTCACTAGCCTTTCGTGCTGAGACAGAAGTGCCTCTATTGCTCTGTTCTTTGCCACCACAGGATGAATTTGGAGGCAGTAAAAAAGGGTAGTTTCAGATTGCTGACCTAGATCTCTATCAGTGAGGTGAGGAGGGACAGTCAGGAATCACTAGATTCTCTTCTGTTAAAACCTTGAAATCTTGAGAATTTTTTTTCTAGATTTTCAAGGAGGATAGAGAGGGAGCGTCGAGTCTTAATATACCTTGCAGTGGGTTGTCATACATTTATTCATATTTTTAATATTTTATTATTGAAAGGTATAATTTGTATTCACTGAAGTGTTTCTCCGCTTTTTTCTCACTAGATGTCTTTCCTCTTATACTTCATGACTCATAAGAACACTTCTCTATATGCTGATCTGGTCATTTGTAATTTGGAAAACTGTTTGACTTTTAATTTTTAAAATTCACCATCAGACCACATGCTCTGCAGACTTCCTTATCTGAAAGAGTCACCAAGGGTGTGCTCAACACTGAGCATGACAAATGCTTGAAAAAACACAGATTCAGAGAGGTTCCTGGAGCATTAAAGTCAACCTCAAGTGGGACAATAAAGGCAGAATCAGGCTCATAACCTTCAGCAATTTCCCTTCTACCTCAACTGTAGTAAAGTCAAAACTGCTTTTGATACTGGTATGACAAACCATTTGAGGTGAAATAATTTCAATTCACCTGGGATTTTTTTGTTCAGGTTGACTAAACTGATACTATTAACCTAGAGAAAGACTGTGAGCAAATTATTTTGGAGAGATTTATAGGTCGAGAAATAAAGATACTGACTAATATCAGTTAAACCAACACTTCCCCCAAAATTTATTCTATCATTCAAACTTAGTAAGAAGTAAATTTATTAAATTCAATTTACTAAATTAAACATATGTACTTCATTAAATTAACACAAGTGATTCTTTTGTTCAATAAATGTTTCCTGAGCCTTTCTTTCTTCTCTTTCTCAATCATTCCAAGTGCATCAAAACACTTCCTGTATGAGGAACAAAACTAAACTCCTTCAACCCCATTCTCACTCTCGCCCCCAAATGCATCTTGCTAATGAATGAATGCTCATTTCCAGCTCTCTGCTCAAGGTTGAACTCCTCAGCAAGCCCACTACATCTTTATACATACTCTCTGCATTCCTTAATGTCACCTTAGTGGTGATTGACCCACTATTATCAGAGGGCAAAAGGACAACCTTCCCATATCTACACCAAATTCCATCCTCATGAACTTCACATATGCAACTATTTACTCTCCCTCTGCATTATCAATTTCCCCTCCTATTTTATCATTTACTTTAACATAGAAACATAATTGTCTTTGTAATAATCCTATATAATAAAAGCCTAATATGCAAATTGTCCCCTCAACTGGGAGTTCGACCAGGAGTTCGACCAGGAGTTCGACTGCTTGCTATGATGTGTGCTCCTCCAGGGGGCGGCGTGGAACATAGTGGGCATCAGCAACATGGTGCTGGCAGCGGGCGGCAGTAACAGTGCTGCCGGGCCCGATGGGCCCCAAGGAGAGTGGGACCATGGTGGGATGGTGGAGCAGGTGAGCGGGCAGTGCCAGGCGAATGCTGGTGCAAGTGAGGGCCGATTGCCCCACCAATCACCCTGCAGATGGCAACCAGTTGCAGTGGTAGGGGCAGGGCCACCGCCCAGATCCCAGACACTGAGGGAGCCGGGCGGGGGGCTGATTGCCCCGCCAGTTGCTTTGCAGGCAGCGACCGCAGCGGTTCTGACACTTCCATTACAGAGAAAGGGCAAATAGCAATATTAAAATATTTCTTCTAATTATTTTCCTTTCAATGTTCATGAATCCGTGCACTAGGCCACTAGTAAGCATATATGAGTTGTTACACTCTCATTCTCCTTCAACTACCACTTCATTTCTTCATCTTATTTAGAGCCAAATAGCTTTCAATAAATTTCTGTTAGTGACTACTATCATTACCCCAACTTCTCTCAACCAATTTCTACTGTGCTTCCATGTCCCATCAACCCTAAGACACTATTCCTTCCAAGTGCTCTCCATGTTTACAAGTCTAATTTTCAAAACTATTATATATACCTTCATCCCTGAGTGTAATTTAAGGTAGTTGACCACTATCTCTATCTCTTGGCTTCGGTGACCCCATTATCCTGCATTTCCTCACACCCCATTTGTTCCATTTAAGTCTGCACTTTTGGCTTTTCTACTTTATTCTGTTTCACTAAGTCAAGAAACCTTGGGCTCTCCTTTTAATATTTTAAATTTTTATTCTTTTTTACCTCTAGACTCTTCCTAAGGGATCACATCTTTCCAATGACTTAGATAGAATTCCTCTTGCAAATATAACTAAGTTTTTTTCATTATCTGATATTACATGAAAAGTATAGAGAAAGTTCAACTTTGAATTTTTCAGGAAACCACTAGCACACTAGCATGTTCCACAGAAAAGCTTGCTGCCCTCAGTGGCTTCTACTAAATGGCATGAGAGTCTCAGAGTCAGTGGCATTCAATCAGGGTCACACTTGCTCCTAAGTGAGCCATTTTCCATTGACAATTGGTTATTTTCCTCCTATAATTACTAAAACTATACTAATTTAATAATAGAAGCAGTTGGCAGAGACCTGTAAATATATGTTCATAAACATAAACATTTACAACATCTCAAAGGGAAAATATTCAAAGACCAAAAGAAGGATTGAATTGGGAGGTGGCAAGAAAAGTTTGGTATTCCAGGAAAAGTGGAAAACCAGGAAAGAATTTTCCTGGCATTTGAAGGTGTTCATATGAAGCTATTCTAACTCAGATAAAATAGAATTAAATCAGTATGCTTATTATAGCCATATTTTCTGTCAAGAAGAAGGAATTTTTGTAGGGAAGGCTGAACATATATTAGAGAGCAGCTGTTGAGGTACAAAATGATGGATAAGAGAGCTTATAAGTACAGATGAGTTCTAGAGTCCCAGGCTGATTGGACTATATCCCAGATCCTGAGAGAACTTGGCCTGAGATCTGAGGCCACCATCTGCTTTCTCAGAGGCCTCACTGGAAAACTGAAAACAAACAACACATTATCTCTTTTAGAGAAAAGAATTATAGAGAGTGACTCCTTAGATTATAAATCAGTGAACATGCTAAATGCAACCACAAGTTACAAAAACATTTATAAAATAATGGTCAATACTAACAAATGGAAGATGTTGGCATCACTAAGGGCAACCTAGGTTTACAAAGAACAAGTCAAGTCTACCTTATTTCCTTCTTGATTGAGATACTAAACTGGAAGATTAAAAAAATGTGAAACAGATGGGACACCTAGGCCCATTATCAGATCCTTCAGAACAAGAAGAAAAAAATATATGTGTCAAATTTTGTTCGATTGGATAAAATCCAGTATTGTTTGTTATGTGGAGTAATTTGTTAATAGTGGAATGGTTTCTCCATCTTATTAGATATTTATTTTCCCTAATTGTTCTCTGATTTCCTTGGTTGAGGGAATTATCTCTCTTATCTGAGGAGTCTCCACCTGTGGAAGTCCAGAGTGTCAGATCCTTACTCTCTCTAGCCCTAGTAGAGCTAAAATTATGACCCAGCATTTCACCTGCAAGATGACAGCAATGATGTCAATCTCAGGGGTTCTGGGGGAGAGAAAGTGGAATAGAATTAAATTAAGTATAAAAAATAAGAGCTATTAGGTGTCCAGTAAATGGTAGATCCCTTTCCAGACTGACCATTTGAGAAGAAATGCAAACTACTATGATATTATGGAAGGGAACAAACCATCGTGGGCAGATGGTGATGGCCACAAAGGCAGAATAATAAAACTTGCATGTTTACAACAAGACTATGGATACGTCTGATTATAGAGTCTGTTTCTGGGCACCAGGCAAACTATGGCACATGAAAAAGAGAGAATGGTTTTCATTTTTTTCCTTGGCTGATAATGCTTCAATGATTGTCCTGAATCATGCTTGTTAGGAATGAAATAAGAAGAATCAAATTACCTGAGATATTCATGAGCTGAGAATATCTTT